>NW_027669638.1:0-110898 GCF_964212035.1 Myotis nattereri | reverse complement strand
TGCTGTTTTCAATCACTGACATTACCCTTGAAAAGCAGGGAAATGACCAGAAAACTGATAATATTTACAACTCCGGCCACTTTAGCGAGCAGTTTTGACTTGAATTTGGCTTTCAAATATTAGGAATTCATGTTTATATACAGCTCACCATTAGTGTAGAAAGACTGTAAGTGAGGACTATACTGCTAATGTTTACAATTGAGGCCGAATTTCTCTAGCGTCTTTTTGGTGAATCAGTTAATATCCTGCCGGTTCCATTACATACTTGTAAGAAAATTGTCTAATAGTGATAAAACTCTTAAAATACGCAATTAGAGTTTCCAGAAATCATTAAAAACTTATAAGAAACCCTTGAAATAAAAGTTAGTAGATTCTTACTACATTTCCTGCTGTTTTCAATCAATGACATTACCGTGAAAAGCAGGGAAATGAACAGAAAAAACTGAAATATTTACAACTCCGGCACATTTAGCGAGGTTTTGACTTGAAATTGCTTCTAAGCTCACAATTAGGTAAGAAAGATGTGTGAGGACTGACACCTGTAATGTTTACAATGAGGCCGAATTTCTCTAGCGCCTTTTGGTGAATCAGTTACTATCCTGCCGGTTCCATTACAAACTTGTAAGAAAACTGTCTAACTGTGGTAAAACTCTTAAAATACGCTATTAGAGTTTCCAGAAATGATTAAAAACTTATAAGAAACCCTTGAAATAAAAGTTAGTAGATTCTTACTACATTTCCTGCTGTTTTCAATCACGGACATTACCCGTGGAAAGCTGAAAAATGACCAGAAAATTGATAATATTTACAACTCCGGCGACTTCAGCGAGCATTTTGACTTGAATTTGTTTTCAAATATTAGGCATTCATGTTTATACAGCTCACAATTAGTGTAGAAAGACTGTAAGTGAGGACTATACTGCTAATGTTTACAACTGAGGCCGAATTTCTCTAGCGTCTTTTTCGTGAATCAGTTAATATCCTGCCGGTTCCATTACATACTTGGAAGAAAACTGTCTATTTCTGGTAAAACTTTTAAAATACACAATTAGAGTTTCCAGAAATGATTAAAAACTTATAAGAAACCCTTGAAATAAAAGTTTGTAGATTCTTACTACATTTCCTGCTGTTTTCAATCACGGACATGACCCGTGAAAAGCAGGGAAATGACCAGAAAACTGATAATACTTACCACTCCGGCCACTTTAGCGAGCGTTTTCACTTGAATTCGCTTTCAAATATTAGGAATTCATGTTTACACAGCTCACAATTAGTGTAAAAAGACGGTAAGTGAGGACTATACTGCTAATGTTTACAATTGAGGCCGAATTTCTCTAGCGTCTTTTTGGTGAATCAGTTACTATCCTGCCGGTTCCATTACATACTTGTAAGAAAACTGTCTAATTGTGGTAAAACTCTTAAAATACGCAATTAGAGTTTCCAGAAATGATTAAAAACTTATAAAAACCCTTGTAATAAAAGTTAGTAGATTCTTACTACATTTCCTGCTGTTTTCAATCACGGACATGACCCGTGAACAGCAGGGAAATGACCAGAAAACTGCTAATATTTACAACTCCGGCCACTTTAGCGAGCGTTTTGACTTGAATTTGCTTTCAAATATTAGGAATTCATGTTTACACAGCTCACCATTAGTGTAGAAAGACTGTAAGTGAGGACTATACTGCTAATGTTTACAATTGAGGCCGAATTTCTCTAGCGTCTTTTTGGTGAATCAGTTACTATCCTGCCGGTTCCATTACATAATTGTAAGAAAACTGTCTAATTATGGTAAAACTCTTAAAATACGCAATTAGAGTTTCCAGAAATGATTAAAAACTTATAAGAAACCCTTGAAATAAAAGTTAGTAGATTCTTACTACATTTCCTGCTGTTTTCAATCACGGACATTACCCGTGAAAAGCAGGGAAATGAACAGAAAACTGATAATATTTACAACTCCGGCCACTTTAGCGAGCGTTTTGACTTGAATTTGCTTTCAAATATTAGGAATTCATGTTTATACAGCTCACCATTAGTGTAGAAAGACTGTAAGTGAGGACTATACTGCTAATGTTTACAATTGAGGCCGAATTTCTCTAGCGTCTTTTTGGTGAATCAGTTAATATCCTGCCGGTTCCATTACATACTTGTAAGAAAATTGTCTAATAGTGATAAAACTCTTAAAATACGCAATTAGAGTTTCCAGAAATCATTAAAAACTTATAAGAAACCCTTGAAATAAAAGTTAGTAGATTCTTACTACATTTCCTGCTGTTTTCAATCAATGACATTACCCGTGAAAAGCAGGGAAATGAACAGAAAACTGATAATATTTACAACTCCGGCCACTTTAGCGAGCGTTTTGACTTGAATTTGCTTTCAAATATTAGGAATTCATGTTTACACAGCTCACAATTAGTGTAGAAAGACTGTAAGTGAGGACTACACTGCTAATGTTTACAATGAGGCCGAATTTCTCTAGCGCCTTTTGGTGAATCAGTTACTATCCTGCCGGTTCCATTACAAACTTGTAAGAAAACTGTCTAACTGTGGTAAAACTCTTAAAATACGCAATTAGAGTTTCCAGAAATGATTAAAAACTTATAAGAAACCCTTGAAATAAAAGTTAGTAGATTCTTACTACATTTCCTGCTGTTTTCAATCACGGACATTACCCGTGGAAAGCAGAAAAATGACCAGAAAATTGATAATATTTACAACTCCGGCGACTTCAGCGAGCATTTTGACTTGAATTTGTTTTCAAATATTAGGAATTCATGTTTATACAGCTCACAATTAGTGTAGAAAGACTGTAAGTGAGGACTATACTGCTAATGTTTACAACTGAGGCCGAATTTCTCTAGCGTCTTTTTCGTGAATCAGTTAATATCCTGCCGGTTCCATTACATACTTGGAAGAAAACTGTCTATTTCTGGTAAAACTTTTAAAATACACAATTAGAGTTTCCAGAAATGATTAAAAACTTATAAGAAACCCTTGAAATAAAAGTTTGTAGATTCTTACTACATTTCCTGCTGTTTTCAATCACGGACATGACCCGTGAAAAGCAGGGAAATGACCAGAAAACTGATAATACTTACCACTCCGGCCACTTTAGCGAGCGTTTTCACTTGAATTCGCTTTCAAATATTAGGAATTCATGTTTACACAGCTCACAATTAGTGTAAAAAGACGGTAAGTGAGGACTATACTGCTAATGTTTACAATTGAGGCCGAATTTCTCTAGCGTCTTTTTGGTGAATCAGTTACTATCCTGCCGGTTCCATTACATACTTGTAAGAAAACTGTCTAATTGTGGTAAAACTCTTAAAATACGCAATTAGAGTTTCCAGAAATGATTAAAAACTTATAAAAACCCTTGTAATAAAAGTTAGTAGATTCTTACTACATTTCCTGCTGTTTTCAATCACGGACATGACCCGTGAACAGCAGGGAAATGACCAGAAAACTGCTAATATTTACAACTCCGGCCACTTTAGCGAGCGTTTTGACTTGAATTTGCTTTCAAATATTAGGAATTCATGTTTATACAGCTCACCATTAGTGTAGAAAGACTGTAAGTGAGGACTATACTGCTAATGTTTACAATTGAGGCCGAATTTCTCTAGCGTCTTTTTGGTGAATCATTACTATCCTGCCGGTTCCATTACATACTTGTAAGAAAACTGTCTAATTGTGGTAAACTCTTAAAATACACAATTAGAGTTTCCAGAAATGATTAAAAACTTATAAGAAACCCTTGCAATAAAAGTTTGTAGATTCTTACTACATTTCCTGCTCTTTTCAATCACGGACATTACCCGTGAAAAGCAGGGAAATGAACAGAAAACTGCTAATATTTACAACTCCGGCCACTTTAGCGAGCGTTTTGACTTGAATTTGCTTTCAAATATTAGGAATTCATGTTTACACACCTCACAATTAGTGTAGAAAGACTGTAAGTGAGGACTATACTGCTAATGTTTACAATGAGGCCGAATTTCTCTAGCGTCTTTTTGGTGAATCAGTTAATATCCTGCCGGTTCAATTACAAACTTGTAAGAAAACTGTCTAAATATGGTAAAACTCTTAAAATACGCAATTAGAGTTTCCAGAAATGATTAAAAACTTATAAGAAACCCTTGAAATAAAAGTTTGTAGATTCTTACTACATTTCCTGCTGTTTTCAATCACGGACATGACCCGTGAAAAGCAGGGAAATGACCAGAAAACTGCTAATATTTACAACTCCGGCCACTTTAGCGAGCGTTTTGACTTGAATTTGCTTTCAAATATTAGGAATTCATGTTTATACAGCTCACCATTAGTGTAGAAAGACTGTAAGAGAAGACTATACTGCTAATGTTTACAATTGAGGCCGAATTTCTCTAGCGTCTTTTTGGTGAATCAGTTACTATCCTGCCGGTTCCATTACATACTTGTAAGAAAACTGTCTAATTGTGGTAAAACTCTTAAAATACGCAATTAGAGTTTCCAGAAATGATTAAAAACTTATAAGAAACCCTTGAAATAAAAGTTTGTAGATTCTTACTACATTTCCTGCTGTTTTCAATCACGGACATGACCCGTGAAAAGCAGGGAAATGACCAGAAAACTGATAATATTTACCACTCCGGCCACTTTAGCGAGCGTTTTGACTTGAATTTGCTTTCAAATATTAGGAATTCATGTTGATACAGCTCACCATTAGTGTAGAAAGACTGTAAGAGAAGACTATACTGCTAACGTTTACAATTGAGGCCGAATTTCTCTAGCGTCTTTTTGGTGAATCAGTTAATATCCTGCCGGTTCCATTACATACTTGTAAGAAAACTATCTAATTGTGGTAAAACTCTTAAAATACGCAATTAGAGTTTCCAGAAATGATTAAAAACTTATAAGAAACCCTTGCAATAAAAGTTTGTAGATTCTTACTACATTTCCTGCTCTTTTCAATCACGGACATTACCCGTGAAAAGCAGCGAAATGAACCGAAAACTGATAATATTTACAACTCCAGCCACTTTAGCGAGCGTTTTGACTTGAATTTGCTTTCATATATTAGGAATTCATGTTTACACAGCTCACTATTAGTGTAGAAAGACTGTAACTGAGGACTATACTGCTAATGTTTACAATGAGGCCGAATTTCTCTAGCGTCTTTTTGGTGAATCAGTTACTATCCTGCCGGTTCCATTACAAACTTGTAAGAAAACTGTCTAACTGTGGTAAAACTCTTAAAATACGCAATTAGAGTTTCCAGAAATGATTAAAAACTTATAAGAAACCCTTGAAATAAAAGTTAGTAGATTCTTACTACATTTCCTGCTGTTTTCAATCACGGACATTACCCGTGGAAAGCAGAAAAATGACCAGAAAATTGATAATATTTACAACTCCGGCCACTTCAGCGAGCATTTTGACTTGAATTTGTTTTCAAATATTAGGAATTCATGTTTATACAGCTCACCATTAGTGTAGAAAGACTGTAAGTGAGGACTATACTGCTAATGTTTACAATTGAGGCCGAATTTCTCTAGCGTCTTTTTGGTGAATCAGTTAATATCCTGCCGGTTCCATTACATACTTGTAAGAAAACTGTCTAATTGTGGTAAAACTTTTAAAATACACAATTAGAGTTTCCAGAAATGATTAAAAACTTATAGAAACCCTTGAAGTAAAAGTTTGTAGATTCTTACTACAGTTCCTGCTGTTTTCAATCACGTACATTACCCGTGGAAAGCAGAAAAATGACCAGAAAACTGATAATATTTACAACTCCGGCCACTTTAGCGAACGTTTTGACTTGAATTTGCTTTCAAATATTAGGAATTCATGTTTACACAGCTCACAATTAGTGTAGAAAGACTGTAAGTGAGGACTATACTGCTAATGTTTACAATTGAGGCCGAATTTCTCTAGCGTCTTTTTGGTGAATCAGTTAATATCCTGCCGGTTCCATTACATACTTGTAAGAAAACTGTCTAATTGTGGTAAAACTTTTAAAATACACAATTAGAGTTTCCAGAAATGATTAAAAACTTATAAGAAACCCTTGAAATAAAAGTTTGTAGATTCTTACTACATTTCCTGCTGTTTTCAATCACGGACATGACCCGTGAAAAGCAGGGAAATGACCAGAAAACTGATAATATTTACCACTCCGGCCACTTTAGCGAGCGTTTTGACTTGAATTTGCTTTCAAATATTAGGAATTCATGTTTATACAGCTCACAATTAGTGTAGAAAGACTGTAAGTGAGGACTATACTGCTAATGTTTACAATTGAGGCCGAATTTCTCTAGCGTCTTTTTGGTGAATCAGTTACTATCCTGCCGGTTCCATTACATACTTGTAAGAAAACTGTCTAATTGTGGTAAAACTTTTAAAATACACAATTAGAGTTTCCAGAAATGATTAAAAACTTATAAGAAACCCTTGAAATAAAAGTTTGTAGATTCTTACTACAGTTCCTGCTGTTTTCAATCACGGACATTGCCCGTGAAAAGCAGGGAAATGACCAGAAAACTGATAATATTTACAACTCCGGCCACTTTAGCGAGCGTTTTGACTTGAATTTGCTTTCAAATATTAGGAATTCATGTTTATACAGCTCACCATTAGTGTAGAAAGACTGTAAGTGAGGACTATACTGCTAATGTTTACAATTGAGGCCGAATTTCTCTAGCGTATTTTTGGTGAATCAGTTACTATCCTGCCGGTTCCATTACATACTTGTAAGAAAACTGTCTAATTGTGGTAAAACTCTTAAAATACGCAATTAGAGTTTCCAGAAATGATTAAAAACTTATAAGAAACCCTTGAAATAAAAGTTTGTAGATTCTTACTACAGTTCCTGCTGTTTTCAATCACGGACATTACCCGTGGAAAGCAGAAAAATGACCAGAAAACTGATAATATTTACAACTCCGGCCACTTTAGCGAGCGTTTTGACTTGAATTTGCTTTCAAATATTAGGAATTCATGTTTATACAGCTCACCATTAGTGTAGAAAGACTGTAAGTGAGGACTATACTGCTAATGTTTACAATTGAGGCCGAATTTCTCTAGCGTCTTTTTGGTGAATCAGTTACTATCCTGCCGGTTCCATTACATACTTGTAAGAAAACTGTCTTATTGTGGTAAAACTTTTAAAATACGCAATTAGAGTTTCCAGAAATGATTAAAAACTTATAAGAAACCCTTGAAATAAAAGTTTTTAGATTCTTACTACATTTCCTGCTGTTTTCAATCAATGACATTACCCGTGAAAAGCAGGGAAATGACCAGAAAACTGATAATATTTACAACTCCGGCCACTTTAGCGAGCGTTTTGACTTGAATTTGCTTTCAAATATTAGGAATTCATGTTTATACAGCTCACCATTAGTGTAGAAAGACTGTAAGTGAGGACTATACTGCTAATGTTTACAATTGAGGCCGAATTTCTCTAGCGTCTTTTTGGTGAATCAGTTAATATCCTGCCGGTTCCATTACATACTTGTAAGAAAATTGTCTAATAGTGATAAAACTCTTAAAATACGCAATTAGAGTTTCCAGAAATCATTAAAAACTTATAAGAAACCCTTGAAATAAAAGTTAGTAGATTCTTACTACATTTCCTGCTGTTTTCAATCAATGACATTACCCGTGAAAAGCAGGGAAATGAACAGAAAACTGATAATATTTACAACTCCGGCCACTTTAGCGAGCGTTTTGACTTGAATTTGCTTTCAAATATTAGGAATTCATGTTTACACAGCTCACAATTAGTGTAGAAAGACTGTAAGTGAGGACTACACTGCTAATGTTTACAATGAGGCCGAATTTCTCTAGCGTCTTTTTGGTGAATCAGTTACTATCCTGCCGGTTCCATTACAAACTTGTAAGAAAACTGTCTAACTGTGGTATAAACTCTTAAAATACGCAATTAGAGTTTCCAGAAATGATTAAAAACTTATAAGAAACCCTTGAAATAAAAGTTAGTAGATTCTTACTACATTTCCTGCTGTTTTCAATCACGGACATTACCCGTGGAAAGCAGAAAAATGACCAGAAAATTGATAATATTTACAACTCCGGCGACTTCAGCGAGCATTTTGACTTGAATTTGTTTTCAAATATTAGGAATTCATGTTTATACAGCTCACAATTAGTGTAGAAAGACTGTAAGTGAGGACTATACTGCTAATGTTTACAATTGAGGCCGAATTTCTCTAGCGTCTTTTTCGTGAATCAGTTAATATCCTGCCGGTTCCATTACATACTTGTAAGAAAACTGTCTATTTCTGGTAAAACTTTTAAAATACACAATTAGAGTTTCCAGAAATGATTAAAAACTTATAAGAAACCCTTGAAATAAAAGTTTGTAGATTCTTACTACAGTTCCTGCTGTTTTCAATCACGGACATTACCCGTGGAAAGCAGAAAAATGACCAGAAAACTGATAATATTTACAACTCCGGCCACTTTAGCGAGCGTTTTCACTTGAATTCGCTTTCAAATATTAGGAATTCATGTTTACACAGCTCACAATTAGTGTAGAAAGACGGTAAGTGAGGACTATACTGCTAATGTTTACAATTGAGGCCGAATTTCTCTAGCGTCTTTTTGGTGAATCAGTTACTATCCTGCCGGTTCCATTACATACTTGTAAGAAAACTGTCTAATTGTGGTAAAACTCTTAAAATACGCAATTAGAGTTTCCAGAAATCATTAAAAACTTATAAAAACCCTTGTAATAAAAGTTAGTAGATTCTTACTACATTTCCTGCTGTTTTCAATCACGGACATGACCCGTGAACAGCAGGGAAATGACCAGAAAACTGCTAATATTTACAACTCCGGCCACTTTAGCGAGCGTTTTGACTTGAATTTGCTTTCAAATATTAGGAATTCATGTTTACACAGCTCACCATTAGTGTAGAAAGACTGTAAGTGAGGACAATACTGCTAATGTTTACAATTGAGGCCGAATTTCTCTAGCGTCTTTTTGGTGAATCATTACTATCCTGCCGGTTCCATTACATACTTGTAAGAAAACTGTCTAATTGTGGTAAAACTCTTAAAATACACAATTAGAGTTTCCAGAAATGATTAAAAACTTATAAGAAACCCTTGCAATAAAAGTTTGTAGATTCTTACTACATTTCCTGCTCTTTTCAATCACGGACATTACCCGTGAAAAGCAGGGAAATGAACAGAAAACTGCTAATATTTACAACTCCGGCCACTTTAGCGAGCGTTTTGACTTGAATTTGCTTTCAAATATTAGGAATTCATGTTTACACACCTCACAATTAGTGTAGAAAGACTGTAAGTGAGGACTATACTGCTAATGTTTACAATGAGGCCGAATTTCTCTAGCGTCTTTTTGGTGAATCAGTTAATATCCTGCCGGTTCAATTACAAACTTGTAAGAAAACTGTCTAACTATGGTAAAACTCTTAAAATACGCAATTAGAGTTTCCAGAAATGATTAAAAACTTATAAGAAACCCTTGAAATAAAAGTTTGTAGTTTCTTACTACATTTCCTGCTGTTTTCAATCACGGACATGACCCGTGAAAAGCAGGGAAATGACCAGAAAACTGCTAATATTTACAACTCCGGCCACTTTAGCGAGCGTTTTGACTTGAATTTGCTTTCAAATATTAGGAATTCATGTTTATACAGCTCACCATTAGTGTAGAAAGACTGTAAGAGAAGACTATACTGCTAATGTTTACAATTGAGGCCGAATTTCTCTAGCGTCTTTTTGGTGAATCAGTTACTATCCTGCCGGTTCCATTACATACTTGTAAGAAAACTGTCTAATTGTGGTAAAACTCTTAAAATACGCAATTAGAGTTTCCTGAAATGATTAAAAACTTATAAGAAACCCTTGAAATAAAAGTTTGTAGATTCTTACTACATTTCCTGCTGTTTTCAATCACGGACATGACCCGTGAAAAGCAGGGAAATGACCAGAAAACTGATAATATTTACCACTCCGGCCACTTTAGCGAGCGTTTTGACTTGAATTTGCTTTCAAATATTAGGAATTCATGTTGATACAGCTCACCATTAGTGTAGAAAGACTGTAAGTGAGGACTATACTGCTAATGTTTACAATTGAGGCCGAATTTCTCTAGCGTCTTTTTGGTGATTCAGTTAATACCCTGCCGGTTCCATTACATACTTGTAAGAAAACTATCTAATTGTGGTAAAACTCTTAAAATACGCAATTAGAGTTTCCAGAAATGATTAAAAACTTATAAGAAACCCTTGCAATAAAAGTTTGTAGATTCTTACTACATTTCCTGCTCTTTTCAATCACGGACATTACCCGTGAAAAGCAGCGAAATTAACCGAAAACTGATAATATTTACAACTCCAGCCACTTTAGCGAGCGTTTTGACTTGAATTTGCTTTCATATATTAGGAATTCATGTTTACACAGCTCACTATTAGTGTAGAAAGACTGTAACTGAGGACTATACTGCTAATGTTTACAATGAGGCCGAATTTCTCTAGCGTCTTTTTGGTGAATCAGTTACTATCCTGCCGGTTCCATTACAAACTTGTAAGAAAACTGTCTAACTGTGGTAAAACTCTTAAAATACGCAATTAGAGTTTCCAGAAATGATTAAAAACTTATAAGAAACCCTTGAAATAAAAGTTAGTAGATTCTTACTACATTTCCTGCTGTTTTCAATCACGGACATTACCCGTGGAAAGCAGAAAAATGACCAGAAAATTGATAATATTTACAACTCCGGCCACTTCAGCGAGCATTTTGACTTGAATTTGTTTTCAAATATTAGGAATTCATGTTTATACAGCTCACCATTAGTGTAGAAAGACTGTAAGTGAGGACTATACTGCTAATGTTTACAATTAAGGCCGAATTTCTCTAGCGTCTTTTTGGTGAATCAGTTAATATCCTGCCGGTTCCATTACATACTTGTAAGAAAACTGTCTAATTGTGGTAAAACTTTTAAAATACACAATTAGAGTTTCCAGAAATGATTAAAAACTTATAGAAACCCTTGAAGTAAAAGTTTGTAGATTCTTACTACAGTTCCTGCTGTTTTCAATCACGGACATTACCCGTGGAAAGCAGAAAAATGACCAGAAAACTGATAATATTTACAACTCCGGCCACTTTAGCGAACGTTTTGACTTGAATTTGCTTTCAAATATTAGGAATTCATGTTTACACAGCTCACAATTAGTGTAGAAAGACTGTAAGTGAGGACTATACTGCTAATGTTTACAATTGAGGCCGAATTTCTCTAGCGTCTTTTTGGTGAATCAGTTAATATCCTGCCGGTTCCATTACATACTTGTAAGAAAACTGTCTAATTGTGGTAAAACTTTTAAAATACACAATTAGAGTTTCCAGAAATGATTAAAAACTTATAAGAAACCCTTGAAATAAAAGTTTGTAGATTCTTACTACATTTCCTGCTGTTTTCAATCACGGACATGACCCGTGAAAAGCAGGGAAATGACCAGAAAACTGATAATATTTACCACTCCGGCCACTTTAGCGAGCGTTTTGACTTGAATTTGCTTTCAAATATTAGGAATTCATGTTTATACAGCTCACCATTAGTGTAGAAAGACTGTAAGTGAGGACTATACTGCTAATGTTTACAATGAGGCCGAATTTCTCTAGCGTCTTTTTGGTGAATCAGTTACTATCCTGCCGGTTCCATTACATACTTGTAAGAAAACTGTCTAATTGTGGTAAAACTCTTAAAATACGCAATTAGAGTTTCCAGAAATGATTAAAAACTTATAAGAAACCCTTGCAATAAAAGTTTGTAGATTCTTACTACATTTCCTGCTCTTTTCAATCACGGACATTACCCGTGAAAAGCAGGGAAATGAACAGAAAACTGATAATATTTACAACTCCGGCCACTTTAGCGAGCGTTTTGACTTGAATTTGCTTTCAAATATTAGGAATTCATGTTTATACAGCTCACCATTAGTGTAGAAAGACTGTAAGAGAAGACTATACTGCTAATGTTTACAATTGAGGCCGAATTTCTCTAGCGTCTTTTTGGTGATTCAGTTACTATCCTGCCGGTTCCATTACATACTTGTAAGAAAACTGTCTAATTGTGGTAAAACTCTTAAAATACGCAATTAGAGTTTCCTGAAATGATTAAAAACTTATAAGAAACCCTTGAAATAAAAGTTTGTAGATTATTACTACATTTCCTGCTGTTTTCAATCACGGACATGACCCGTGAAAAGCAGGGAAATGACCAGAAAACTGATAATATTTACCACTCCGGCCACTTTAGCGAGCGTTTTGAGTTGAATTTGCTTTCAAATATTAGGAATTCATGTTTATACAGCTCATCATTAGTGTAGAAAGACTGTAAGTGAGGACTATACTGCTAATGTTTACAATTGAGGCCGAATTTCTCTAGCGTCTTTTTGGTGAATCAGTAAATATCCTGCCGGTTCCATTACATACTTGTAAGAAAATTGTCTAATTGTGGTAAAACTCTTAAAATACGCAATTAGAGTTTCCAGAAATCATTAAAAACTTATAAGAAACCCTTGAAATAAAAGTTAGTAGATTCTTACTACAGTTCCTGCTGTTTTCAATCACGGACATTACCCGTGGAAAGCAGAAAAATGACCAGAAAACTGATAATATTTACAACTCCGGCCACTTTAGCGAACGTTTTGACTTGAATTTGCTTTCAAATATTAGGAATTCATGTTTACACAGCTCACAATTAGTGTAGAAAGACTGTAAGTGAGGACTATACTGCTAATGTTTACAATTGAGGCCGAATTTCTCTAGCATCTTTTTGGTGAATCAGTTAATATCCTGCCGGTTCCATTACATACTTGTAAGAAAACTGTCTAATTGTGGTAAAACTTTTAAAATACACAATTAGAGTTTCCAGAAATGATTAAAAACTTATAAGAAACCCTTGAAATAAAAGTTTGTAGATTCTTACTACATTTCCTGCTGTTTTCAATCACGGACATGACCCGTGAAAAGCAGGGAAATGACCAGAAAACTGATAATATTTACCACTCCGGCCACTTTAGCGAGCGTTTTGACTTGAATTTGCTTTCAAATATTAGGAATTCATGTTTATACAGCTCACAATTAGTGTAGAAAGACTGTAAGTGAGGACTATACTGCTAATGTTTACAATTGAGGCCGAATTTCTCTAGCGTCTTTTTGGTGAATCAGTTACTATCCTGCCGGTTCCATTACATACTTGTAAGAAATCTGTCTAATTGTGGTAAAACTTTTAAAAAACACAATTAGAGTTTCCAGAAATGATTCAAAACTTATAAGAAACCCTTGAAATAAAAGTTTGTAGATTCTTACTACAGTTCCTGCTGTTTTCAATCACGGACATTGCCCGTGAAAAGCAGGGAAATGACCAGAAAACTGATAATATTTACAACTCCGGCCACTTTAGCGAGCGTTTTGACTTGAATTTGCCCTCAAATATTAGGAATTCATGTTTATACAGCTCACCATTAGTGTAGAAAGACTGTAAGTGAGGACTATACTGCTAATGTTTACAATTGAGGCCGAATTTCTCTAGCGTATTTTTGGTGAATCAGTTACTATCCTGCCGGTTCCATTACATACTTGTAAGAAAACTGTCTAATTGTGGTAAAACTCTTAAAATACGCAATTAGAGTTTCCAGAAATGATTAAAAACTTATAAGAAACCCTTGAAATAAAAGTTTGTAGATTCTTACTACAGTTCCTGCTGTTTTCAATCACGGACATTACCCGTGGAAAGCAGAAAAATGACCAGAAAACTGATAATATTTACAACTCCGGCCACTTTAGCGAGCGTTTTGACTTGAATTTGCTTTCAAATATTAGGAATTCATGTTTATACAGAACACCATTAGTGTAGAAAGACTGTAAGTGAGGACTATACTGCTAATGTTTACAATTGAGGCCGAATTTCTCTAGCGTCTTTTTGGTGAATCAGTTACTATCCTGCCGGTTCCATTACATACTTGTAAGAAAACTGTCTAATTGTGGTAAAACTTTTAAAATACGCAATTAGAGTTTCCAGAAATGATTAAAAACTTATAAGAAACCCTTGAAATAAAAGTTTTTAGATTCTTACTACATTTCCTGCTGTTTTCAATCACGGACATTACCCGTGAAAAGCAGGGAAATGACCAGAAAACTGATAATATTTACAACTCCGGCCACTTTAGCGAGCGTTTTGACTTGAATTTGCTTTCAAATATTAGGAATTCATGTTTATACAGCTCACCATTAGTGTAGAAAGACTGTAAGTGAGGACTATACTGCTAATGTTTACAATTGAGGCCGAATTTCTCTAGCGTCTTTTTGGTGAATCAGTTAATATCCTGCCGGTTCCATTACATACTTGTAAGAAAATTGTCTAATTGTGGTAAAACTCTTAAAATACGCAATTAGAGTTTCCAGAAATCATTAAAAACTTATAAGAAACCCTTGAAATAAAAGTTAGTAGATTCTTACTACATTTCCTGCTGTTTTCAATCAATGACATTACCCGTGAAAAGCAGGGAAATGAACAGAAAACTGATAATATTTACAACTCCGGCCACTTTAGCGAGCGTTTTGACTTGAATTTGCTTTCAAATATTAGGAATTCATGTTTACACAGCTCACCATTAGTGTAGAAAGACTGTAAGTGAGGACTATACTGCTAATGTTTAAAATGAGGCCGAATTTCTCTAGCGTCTTTTTGGTGAATCAGTTACTATCCTGCCGGTTCCATTACAAACTTGTAAGAAAACTGTCTAACTGTGGTAAAACTCTTAAAATACGCAATTAGAGTTTCCAGAAATGATTAAAAACTTATAAGAAACCCTTGAAATAAAAGTTAGTAGATTCTTACTACATTTCCAGCTGTTTTCAATCACGGACATTACCCGTGGAAAGCAGAAAAATGACCAGAAAATTGATAATATTTACAACTCCGGCCACTTCAGCGAGCATTTTGACTTGAATTTGTTTTCAAATATTAGGAATTCATGTTTATACAGCTCACCATTAGTGTAGAAAGACTGTAAGTGAGGACTATACTGCTAATGTTTACAATTGAGGCCGAATTTCTCTAGCGTCTTTTTGGTGAATCAGTTAATATCCTGCCGGTTCCATTACATACTTGTAAGAAAACTGTCTAATTGTGGTAAAACTTTTAAAATACACAATTAGAGTTTCCAGAAATGATTAAAAACTTATAGAAACCCTTGAAGTAAAAGTTTGTAGATTCTTACTACAGTTCCTGCTGTTTTCAATCACGGACATTACCCGTGGAAAGCAGAAAAATGACCAGAAAACTGATAATATTTACAACTCCGGCCACTTTAGCGAGCGTTTTGACTTGAATTTGCTTTCAAATATTAGGAATTCATGTTTATACAGCTCACCATTAGTGTAGAAAGACTGTAAGTGAGGACTATACTGCTAATGTTTACAATTGAGGCCGAATTTCTCTAGCGTATTTTTGGTGAATCAGTTAATATCCTGCCGGTTCCATTACATACTTGTAAGAAAACTGTCTAATTGTGGTAAAACTCTTAAAATACGCAATTAGAGTTTCCAGAAATGATTAAAAACTTATAAGAAACCCTTGAAATAAAAGTTTTTAGATTCTTACTACATTTCCTGCTGTTTTCAATAACGGACATTACCCGTGAAAAGCAGGGAAATGACCAGAAAACTGATAATATTTACAACTCCGGCCACTTTAGCGAGCGTTTTGACTTGAATTTGCTTTCAAATATTAGGAATTCATGTTTATACAGCTCACCATTAGTGTAGAAAGACTGTAAGTGAGGACTATACTGCTAATGTTTACAATTGAGGCCGAATTTCTCTAGCGTCTTTTTGGTGAATCAGTTACTATCCTGCCGGTTCCATTACATACTTGTAAGAAAACTGTCTAATTGTGGTAAAACTTTTAAAATACACAATTAGAGTTTCCAGAAATGATTAAAAACTTATAGAAACCCTTGAAGTAAAAGTTTGTAGATTCTTACTACAGTTCCTGCTGTTTTCAATCACGGACATTACCCGTGGAAAGCAGAAAAATGACCAGAAAACTGATAATATTTACAACTCCGACCACTTTAGCGAACGTTTTGACTTGAATTTGCTTTCAAATATTAGGAATTCATGTTTACACAGCTCACAATTAGTGTAGAAAGACTGTAAGTGAGGACTATACTGCTAATGTTTACAATTGAGGCCGAATTTCTCTAGCGTCTTTTTGGTGAATCAGTTACTATCCTGCCGGTTCCATTACATACTTGTAAGAAAACTGTCTAATTGTGGTAAAACTTTTAAAATACACAATTAGAGTTTCCAGAAATGATTAAAAACTTATAAGAAACCCTTGAAATAAAAGTTAGTAGATTCTTACTACATTTCCTGCTGTTTTCAATCACGGACATAACCCGTGAAAAGCAGGGAAATGACCAGAAAACTGCTAATATTTACAACTCCGGCCACTTTAGCGAGGGTTTTCACTTGAATTTGCTTTCAATAATTAGGAATTCATGTCTATACAGCTCAAAATTAGTGTGGAAAGACTGTAAGTGAGGACTCTACTGCTAATGTTTACAATTGAGGCCGAATTTCTCTTCGTCTTTTTGGTGAATCAGTTAATATCCTCACTGTTCCAGGACATACTTGTAAGAAAACTGTCTAATTGTGGTAAAACTCTTAAAATACGCAATTAGAGTTTCCAGAAATGATTAAAAACTTATAAGAAACCCTTGAAATAAAAGTTAGTAGATTCTTACTACATTTCCTGCTGTTTTCAATCGCGGACATTACACGTGAAAAGCAGGGAAATGAACAGAAAACTGCTAATATTTACAACTCCGGCCACTTTAGCGAGCGTTTTCACTTCAATTTCCTTTCAAATACTAGGAATTCATGTTTTTACAGCTCAAAATTAGTGTAGAAAGACTGGAAGTGAGGACTATACTGCTTAGGTTTGTAATTGAGGCCGAATTTCTCCGGCGTCTTTTTGGTGAATCAGTTAATATCCTGACGGTTCCAGTACATACCTGAAAGAAAACTCAGTAATTGTGGTAAAACTCTTAAAATACGCAATTAGAGTTTCCAGAAATGATTAAAAACTTACAAGAAACCCTTGAAATAAAAGTTAGTAGATTCTTACTACATTTCCAGCTGTTTTCAATCACGGACATTACCCTTGAAAAGCAGGGAAATGACCAGGAAACTGCTAATATTTATAACTCCGGCCACTTTAGCAAGCGTTTTCACTTGAATTTGCTTTCAAATACTAGGAATTCATGTTTACACAGCTCACAAGTACTGTATTAAGACTGTAAGTGAGGACTATACTGCTAATGTTTACAATTGAGGCCGAATTTCTCTAGCGTCTTTTTAGTGAATCAGTTATTATCCTGAAGGTTCCAATATACTTGTAAGAAAACTGTCTAATTGTGGTATAACTCTTAAAATACGCATTTAGTATTTCCAGAAATGATATAAAACTTGTAATAAGCACTTGAAATAAAAGTAGGTAGTTCTCACTACATACCCTGCCGTTTTCAATCACTGACATTACTCGGGGAAAGCAGGGAAATGCCCAGAAAACTGCTAATATTTACAACTCCGGCCACTTTAGCGAGCGTTTTCACTTGAATTCGCTTTCAAATATTAGGAATTCATGCTTACACAGCTCACAATTAGTGTAGAAAGACTGTAAGTGAGGACTATACTGATAATGTTTACAATTGAGGCCGAGTCTCTCGAGCGCCTTTTTGGTGAATCAGGTAATATCCTAAGGATCCAGTACATACTTGTAAGAAAACAGTCTAATTGTGGTAAAACTCTTAAAATACGCAATTAGTATTTCCAGAAATGGTTTAAAACTTGTAATAAGCACTGGAAAGAAAAGTAAGTAGATTATTACTACAAACCCTGCCATTTCAATCACTGACATTACCCGTGGAAAACAGGGAAATGACCAGAAAACTGATGATATTTTCAACTCCGGCCACTTTACCGAGCGTTTTCACTTGAATTTGCTTTCAAATATTAGGAATTCATGTTTACTCAGCTCAAAATTAGTGTAGAAAGACTGTAAGTGAGGACTATACTGCTTAGGTTTACAACTGAGGCCGAATATCTCTAGAGTCTTCTTGGTGAATCAGTTAATATCCTGACTGTTCCATTACATACTTATAAGAAAATTGTCTAACTGTGGTAAAACCCTTAAAATACGCAAGTAGAGTTTTCAGAAATGATTAAATACTTATAAGAAACCCTTGAAATAAAAGTTAGTAGATTCTTACTACATTTCCTGCTGTTTTCAATCACGGACATAACCCGTGAAAAGCAGGGAAATGACCAGAAAACTGCTAATATTTACAACTCCGGCCACTTTAGCGAGGGTTTTCACTTGAATTTGCTTTCAATAATTAGGAATTCATGTCTATACAGCTCAAAATTAGTGTGGAAAGACTGTAAGTGAGGACTCTACTGCTAATGTTTACAATTGAGGCCGAATTTCTCTAGCGTCTTTTTGGTGAATCAGTTAATATCCTCACTGTTCCAGGACATACTTGTAAGAAAACTGTCTAATTGTGGTAAAACTCTTAAAATACGCAATTAGAGTTTCCAGAAATGATTAAAAACTTATAAGAAACCCTTGAAATAAAAGTTAGTAGATTCTTACTACATTTCCTGCTGTTTTCAATCGCGGACATTACACGTGAAAAGCAGGGAAATGAACAGAAAACTGCTAATATTTACAACTCCGGCCACTTTAGCGAGCGTTGTCACTTGAATTTGCTTTTAAATACTAGGAATTCATGTTTTTACAGCTCAAAATTAGTGTAGAAAGACTGTAAGTAAGGACTATACTGCTTAGGTTTGTAATTGAGGCCGAATTTCTCTAGCGTTTTTTGGTGAATCAGTTAATATCCTGACGGTTCCAGTACATACCTGAAAGAAAACTCAGTAATTGTGGTAAAACTCTTAAAATACGCATTTAGTATTTCGAGAAATAATTTAAAACTTGTAATAAGCCCTTGAAATAAAAGTAAGTAGGTTCTAACTAAATACCCTGCCGTTTTCTATCACTGACATCACCCGTGGAAAGCAGGGAAATTACCAGAAAACTGATAATATTTACAACTCCAGCCACTTTAGCGAGCGTTTTCACTTGAATTTGCTTTCAAATATTAGGAATTCACGTTTATACAGCTCAGAATTAGTGTAGAAAAACTGTAAGTGATTACTACACTGCTTATGTTTACAATTGAGGCGGAATTTCTCGAGCGTCTTTTTGGTGAATCAGTTAATATACTGACGGTTCCAGTACATACTTGTAAGAAAACAGTCTACTTGTGGTAAAACTCTTAAAATACAAAATTAGAGTTTCCAGAAATGATTTAAAACTTGTAATAAGCACTTGAAATAAAAGTAAGTAGGTTCTAACTACATACCCTGCCGTTTTCAATCAATAACAATACCCGTGGAAAGCAGGGAAATGACCAGAAAACTGATAATATTTACAACTGCGGCCACCTGACCGAGCGTTTTCACTTGAATTTCCTTTCAAATATTAGGAATTCATGTTTATACAGCTCAAAATTAGTGTAGAAAGACTGGAAGTGAGGACTATACTGCTTTTGTTTACAATTGAGGCCGAATTTCTCTAGCGTCTTTTTGGTGAATCAGTTATTATCCTGAAGGTTCCAATATACTTGTAAGAAAACTGTCTAATTGTGGTATAACTCTTAAAATACGTATTTAGTATTTCCAGAAATGATATAAAACTTGTAATAAGCACTTGAAATAAAAGTAGGTAGGTTCTCACTACATACCCTGCCGTTTTCAATCACTGACATTACTCGGGGAAACCAGGGAAATGACCAGAAAACTGCTAATATTTACAACTCCGGGCACTTTACCGAGCGTTTTCACTTAAATTTGCTTTCAAATATTAGGAATTCATGTTTATACAGCTCAAAATTAGTGTAGAAAGACTGTAAGTGAGGACTATACTGCTTTTGTTTACAATTGAGGCCGAATTTCTCTAGCGTCTTTTTGGTGAATCAGTTATTATCCTGAAGGTTCCAATATACTTGTAAGAAAACTGTCTAATTGTGGTATAACTCTTAAAATACGCATTTAGTATTTCCAAATGATATAAAACTTGTAATAAGCACTTGAAATAAAAGTAGGTAGGTTCTCACTACATACCCTGCCGTTTTCAATCACTGACATCACTCGGGGAAAGCAGGGAAATGACCAGAAAACTGATAATATTTACAACTCCGGCCACTTTAGCGAGCGTTTTCACTTGAATTCGCTTTCAAATATTAGGAATTCATGTTTACACAGCTCACAATTAGTGTAGAAAGACTGTAAGTGAGGACTATACTGCTAATGTTTACAATTGAGGCCGAGTCTCTCGAGCGCCTTTTTGGTGAATCAGGTAATATCCTAAGGATCCAGTACATACTTGTAAGAAAACAGTCTAATTGTGGTAAAACTCTTAAAATACGCAATTAGTGTTTCCAGAAATGGTTTAAAACTTGTAATAAGCACTGGAAAGAAAAGTAAGTAGATTATTACTACAAACCCTGCCATTTCAATCACTGACATTACCCGTGGAAAACAGGGAAATGACCAGAAAACTGATGATATTTTCAACTCCGGCCACTTTACCGAGCGTTTTCACTTGAATTTGCTTTCAAATATTAGGAATTCATGTTTACTCAGCTCAAAATTAGTATAGAAAGACTGTAAGTGAGGACTATACTGCTTAGGTTTACAACTGAGGCCGAATATCTCTAGAGTCTTCTTGGTGAATCAGTTAATATCCTGACTGTTCCATTACATAGTTATAAGAAAATTGTCTAACTGTGGTAAAACCCATAAAATACGCAAGTAGAGTTTTCAGAAATGATTAAATACTTATAAGAAACCCTTGAAATAAAAGTTAGTAGATTCTTACTACATTTCCTGCTGTTTTCAATCACGGACATAACCCGTGAAAAGCAGGGAAATGACCAGAAAACTGCTAATATTTACAACTCCGGCCACTTTAGCGAGGGTTTTCACTTGAATTTGCTTTCAATAATTAGGAATTCATGTCTATACAGCTCAAAATTAGTGTGGAAAGACTGTAAGTGAGGACTCTACTGCTAATGTTTACAATTGAGGCCGAATTTCAATAGCGTCTTTTTGGTGAATCAGTTAATATCCTCACTGTTCCAGGACATACTTGTAAGAAAACTGTCTAATTGTGGTAAAACTCTTAAAATACGCAATTAGAGTTTCCAGAAATGATTAAAAACTTATAAGAAACCCTTGAAATAAAAGTTAGTAGATTCTTACTACATTTCCTGCTGTTTTCAATCGCGGACATTACACGTGAAAAGCAGGGAAATGAACAGAAAACTGCTAATATTTACAACTCCGGCCACTTTAGCGAGCGTTTTCACTTCAATTTCCTTTCAAATACTAGGAATTCATGTTTTTACAGCTCAAAATTAGTGTAGAAAGACTGTAAGTGAGGACTATACTGCTTAGGTTTGTAATTGAGGCCGAATTTCTCCGGCGTCTTTTTGGTGAATCAGTTAATATCCTGACGGTTCCAGTACATACCTGAAAGAAAACTCAGTAATTGTGGTAAAACTCTTAAAATACGCAATTAGAGTTTCCAGAAATGATTAAAAACTTACAAGAAACCCTTGAAATAAAAGTTAGTAGATTCTTACTACATTTCCAGCTGTTTTCAATCACGGACATTACCCTTGAAAAGCAGGGAAATGACCAGGAAACTGCTAATATTTATAACTCCGGCCACTTTAGCAAGCGTTTTCACTTGAATTTGCTTTCAAATACTAGGAATTCATGTTTACACAGCTCACAAGTACTGTATTAAGACTGTAAGTGAGGACTATACTGCTAATGTTTACAATTGAGGCCGAATTTCTCTAGCGTCTTTTTAGTGAATCAGTTATTATCCTGAAGGTTCCAATATACTTGTAAGAAAACTGTCTAATTGTGGTATAACTCTTAAAATACGCATTTAGTATTTCCAGAAATGATATAAAACTTGTAATAAGCACTTGAAATAAAAGTAGGTAGTTCTCACTACATACCCTGCCGTTTTCAATCACTGACATTACTCGGGGAAAGCAGGGAAATGACCAGAAAACTGCTAATATTTACAACTCCGGCCACTTTAGCGAGCGTTTTCACTTGAATTCGCTTTCAAATATTAGGAATTCATGCTTACACAGCTCACAATTAGTGTAGAAAGACTGTAAGTGAGGACTATACTGCTAATGTTTACAATTGAGGCCGAGTCTCTCGAGCGCCTTTTTGGTGAATCAGGTAATATCCTAAGGATCCAGTACATACTTGTAAGAAAACAGTCTAATTGTGGTAAAACTCTTAAAATACGCAATTAGTGTTTCCAGAAATGGTTTAAAACTTGTAATAAGCACTGGAAAGAAAAGTAAGTAGATTATTACTACAAACCCTGCCATTTCAATCACTGACATTACCCGTGGAAAACAGGGAAATGACCAGAAAACTGATGATATTTTCAACTCCGGCCACTTTACCGAGCGTTTTCACTTGAATTTGCTTTCAAATATTAGGAATTCATGTTTACTCAGCTCAAAATTAGTGTAGAAAGACTGTAAGTGAGGACTATACTGCTTAGGTTTACAACTGAGGCCGAATATCTCTAGAGTCTTCTTGGTGAATCAGTTAATATCCTGACTGTTCCATTACATACTTATAAGAAAATTGTCTAACTGTGGTAAAACCCTTAAAATACGCAAGTAGAGTTTTCAGAAATGATTAAATACTTATAAGAAACCCTTGAAATAAAAGTTAGTAGATTCTTACTACATTTCCTGCTGTTTTCAATCACGGACATAACCCGTGAAAAGCAGGGAAATGACCAGAAAACTGCTAATATTTACAACTCCGGCCACTTTAGCGAGGGTTTTCACTTGAATTTGCTTTCAATAATTAGGAATTCATGTCTATACAGCTCAAAATTAGTGTGGAAAGACTGTAAGTGAGGACTCTACTGCTAATGTTTACAATTGAGGCCGAATTTCTCTAGCGTCTTTTTGGTGAATCAGTTAATATCCTCACTGTTCCAGGACATACTTGTAAGAAAACTGTCTAATTGTGGTAAAACTCTTAAAATACGCAATTAGAGTTTCCAGAAATGATTAAAAACTTATAAGAAACCCTTGAAATAAAAGTTAGTAGATTCTTACTACATTTCCTGCTGTTTTCAATCGCGGACATTACACGTGAAAAGCAGGGAAATGAACAGAAAACTGCTAATATTTACAACTCCGGCCACTTTAGCGAGCGTTGTCACTTGAATTTGCTTTTAAATACTAGGAATTCATGTTTTTACAGCTCAAAATTAGTGTAGAAAGACTGTAAGTAAGGACTATACTGCTTAGGTTTGTAATTGAGGCCGAATTTCTCTAGCGTTTTTTGGTGAATCAGTTAATATCCTGACGGTTCCAGTACATACCTGAAAGAAAACTCAGTAATTGTGGTAAAACTCTTAAAATACGCATTTAGTATTTCGAGAAATAATTTAAAACTTGTAATAAGCCCTTGAAATAAAAGTAAGTAGGTTCTAACTACATACCCTGCCGTTTTCTATCACTGACATCACCCGTGGAAAGCAGGGAAATTACCAGAAAACTGATAATATTTACAACTCCAGCCACTTTAGCGAGCGTTTTCACTTGAATTTGCTTTCAAATATTAGGAATTCACGTTTATACAGCTCAGAATTAGTGTAGAAAAACTGTAATGATTACTACACTGCTTATGTTTACAATTGAGGCGGAATTTCTCGAGCGTCTTTTTGGTGAATCAGTTAATATACTGACGGTTCCAGTACATACTTGTAAGAAAACAGTCTACTTGTGGTAAAACTCTTAAAATACAAAATTAGAGTTTCCAGAAATGATTTAAAACTTGTAATAAGCACTTGAAATAAAAGTAAGTAGGTTCTAACTACATACCCTGCCGTTTTCAATCAATAACAATACCCGTGGAAAGCAGGGAAATGACCAGAAAACTGATAATATTTACAACTGCGGCCACCTGACCGAGCGTTTTCACTTGAATTTCCTTTCAAATATTAGGAATTCATGTTTATACAGCTCAAAATTAGTGTAGAAAGACTGGAAGTGAGGACTATACTGCTTTTGTTTACAATTGAGGCCGAATTTCTCTAGCGTCTTTTTGGTGAATCAGTTATTATCCTGAAGGTTCCAATATACTTGTAAGAAAACTGTCTAATTGTGGTATAACTCTTAAAATACGTATTTAGTATTTCCAGAAATGATATAAAACTTGTAATAAGCACTTGAAATAAAAGTAGGTAGGTTCTCACTACATACCCTGCCGTTTTCAATCACTGACATTACTCGGGGAAACCAGGGAAATGACCAGAAAACTGCTAATATTTACAACTCCGGGCACTTTACCGAGCGTTTTCACTTAAATTTGCTTTCAAATATTAGGAATTCATGTTTATACAGCTCAAAATTAGTGTAGAAAGACTGTAAGTGAGGACTATACTGCTTTTGTTTACAATTGAGGCCGAATTTCTCTAGAGTCTTTTTGGTGAATCAGTTATTATCCTGAAGGTTCCAATATACTTGTAAGAAAACTGTCTAATTGTGGTATAACTCTTAAAATACGCATTTAGTATTTCCAAATGATATAAAACTTGTAATAAGCACTTGAAATAAAAGTAGGTAGGTTCTCACTACATACCCTGCCGTTTTCAATCACTGACATCACTCGGGGAAAGCAGGGAAATGACCAGAAAACTGATAATATTTACAACTCCGGCCACTTTAGCGAGCGTTTTCACTTGAATTCGCTTTCAAATATTAGGAATTCATGTTTACACAGCTCACAATTAGTGTAGAAAGACTGTAAGTGAGGACTATACTGCTAATGTTTACAATTGAGGCCGAGTCTCTCGAGCGCCTTTTTGGTGAATCAGGTAATATCCTAAGGATCCAGTACATACTTGTAAGAAAACAGTCTAATTGTGGTAAAACTCTTAAAATACGCAATTAGTGTTTCCAGAAATGGTTTAAAACTTGTAATAAGCACTGGAAAGAAAAGTAAGTAGATTATTACTACAAACCCTGCCATTTCAATCACTGACATTACCCGTGGAAAACAGGGAAATGACCAGAAAACTGATGATATTTTCAACTCCGGCCACTTTACCGAGCGTTTTCACTTGAATTTGCTTTCAAATATTAGGAATTCATGTTTACTCAGCTCAAAATTAGTATAGAAAGACTGTAAGTGAGGACTATACTGCTTAGGTTTACAACTGAGGCCGAATATCTCTAGAGTCTTCTTGGTGAATCAGTTAATATCCTGACTGTTCCATTACATAGTTATAAGAAAATTGTCTAACTGTGGTAAAACCCATAAAATACGCAAGTAGAGTTTTCAGAAATGATTAAATACTTATAAGAAACCCTTGAAATAAAAGTTAGTAGATTCTTACTACATTTCCTGCTGTTTTCAATCACGGACATAACCCGTGAAAAGCAGGGAAATGACCAGAAAACTGCTAATATTTACAACTCCGGCCACTTTAGCGAGGGTTTTCACTTGAATTTGCTTTCAATAATTAGGAATTCATGTCTATACAGCTCAAAATTAGTGTGGAAAGACTGTAAGTGAGGACTCTACTGCTAATGTTTACAATTGAGGCCGAATTTCTCTAGCGTCTTTTTGGTGAATCAGTTAATATCCTCACTGTTCCAGGACATACTTGAAAGAAAACTGTCTAATTGTGGTAAAACTCTTAAAATACGCAATTAGAGTTTCCAGAAATGATTAAAAACTTATAAGAAACCCTTGAAATAAAAGTTAGTAGATTCTTACTACATTTCCTGCTGTTTTCAATCGCGGACATTACACGTGAAAAGCAGGGAAATGAACAGAAAACTGCTAATATTTACAACTCCGGCCACTTTAGCGAGCTTTTTCACTTCAATTTCCTTTCAAATACTAGGAATTCATGTTTTTACAGCTCAAAATTAGTGTAGAAAGACTGTAAGTGAGGACTATACTGCTTAGGTTTGTAATTGAGGCCGAATTTCTCCGGCGTCTTTTTGGTGAATCAGTTAATATCCTGACGGTTCCAGTACATACCTGAAAGAAAACTCAGTAATTGTGGTAAAACTCTTAAAATACGCAATTAGAGTTTCCAGAAATGATTAAAAACTTACAAGAAACCCTTGAAATAAAAGTTAGTAGATTCTTACTACATTTCCAGCTGTTTTCAATCACGGACATTACCCTTGAAAAGCAGGGAAATGACCAGGAAACTGCTAATATTTATAACTCCGGCCACTTTAGCAAGCGTTTTCACTTGAATTTGCTTTCAAATACTAGGAATTCATGTTTACACAGCTCACAAGTACTGTATTAAGACTGTAAGTGAGGACTATACTGCTAATGTTTACAATTGAGGCCGAATTTCTCTAGCGTCTTTTTAGTGAATCAGTTATTATCCTGAAGGTTCCAATATACTTGTAAGAAAACTGTCTAATTGTGGTATAACTCTTAAAATACGCATTTAGTATTTCCAGAAATGATATAAAACTTGTAATAAGCACTTGAAATAAAAGTAGGTAGTTCTCACTACATACCCTGCCGTTTTCAATCACTGACATTACTCGGGGAAAGCAGGGAAATGACCAGAAAACTGCTAATATTTACAACTCCGGCCACTTTAGCGAGCGTTTTCACTTGAATTCGCTTTCAAATATTAGGAATTCATGCTTACACAGCTCACAATTAGTGTAGAAAGACTGTAAGTGAGGACTATACTGCTAATGTTTACAATTGAGGCCGAGTCTCTCGAGCGCCTTTTTGGTGAATCAGGTAATATCCTAAGGATCCAGTACATACTTGTAAGAAAACAGTCTAATTGTGGTAAAACTCTTAAAATACGCAATTAGTGTTTCCAGAAATGGTTTAAAACTTGTAATAAGCACTGGAAAGAAAAGTAAGTAGATTATTACTACAAACCCTGCCATTTCAATCACTGACATTACCCGTGGAAAACAGGGAAATGACCAGAAAACTGATGATATTTTCAACTCCGGCCACTTTACCGAGCGTTTTCACTTGAATTTGCTTTCAAATATTAGGAATTCATGTTTACTCAGCTCAAAATTAGTGTAGAAAGACTGTAAGTGAGGACTATACTGCTTAGGTTTACAACTGAGGCCGAATATCTCTAGAGTCTTCTTGGTGAATCAGTTAATATCCTGACTGTTCCATTACATACTTATAAGAAAATTGTCTAACTGTGGTAAAACCCTTAAAATACGCAAGTAGAGTTTTCAGAAATGATTAAATACTTATAAGAAACCCTTGAAATAAAAGTTAGTAGATTCTTACTACATTTCCTGCTGATTTCAATCACGGACATAACCCGTGAAAAGCAGGGAAATGACCAGAAAACTGCTAATATTTACAACTCCGGCCACTTTAGCGAGGGTTTTCACTTGAATTTGCTTTCAATAATTAGGAATTCATGTCTATACAGCTCAAAATTAGTGTGGAAAGACTGTAAGTGAGGACTCTACTGCTAATGTTTACAATTGAGGCCGAATTTCTCTAGCGTCTTTTTGGTGAATCAGTTAATATCCTCACTGTTCCAGGACATACTTGTAAGAAAACTGTCTAATTGTGGTAAAACTCTTAAAATACGCAATTAGAGTTTCCAGAAATGATTAAAAACTTATAAGAAACCCTTGAAATAAAAGTTAGTAGATTCTTACTACATTTCCTGCTGTTTTCAATCGCGGACATTACACGTGAAAAGCAGGGAAATGAACAGAAAACTGCTAATATTTACAACTCCGGCCACTTTAGCGAGCGTTGTCACTTGAATTTGCTTTTAAATACTAGGAATTCATGTTTTTACAGCTCAAAATTAGTGTAGAAAGACTGTAAGTAAGGACTATACTGCTTAGGTTTGTAATTGAGGCCGAATTTCTCTAGCGTTTTTTGGTGAATCAGTTAATATCCTGACGGTTCCAGTACATACCTGAAAGAAAACTCAGTAATTGTGGTAAAACTCTTAAAATACGCATTTAGTATTTCGAGAAATAATTTAAAACTTGTAATAAGCCCTTGAAATAAAAGTAAGTAGGTTCTAACTACATACCCTGCCGTTTTCTATCACTGACATCACCCGTGGAAAGCAGGGAAATTACCAGAAAACTGATAATATTTACAACTCCAGCCACTTTAGCGAGCGTTTTCACTTGAATTTGCTTTCAAATATTAGGAATTCACGTTTATACAGCTCAGAATTAGTGTAGGAAAACTGTAAGTGATTACTACACTGCTTATGTTTACAATTGAGGCGGAATATCTCGAGCGTCTTTTTGGTGAATCAGTTAATATACTGACGGTTCCAGTACATACTTGTAAGAAAACAGTCTACTTGTGGTAAAACTCTTAAAATACAAAATTAGAGTTTCCAGAAATGATTTAAAACTTGTAATAAGCACTTGAAATAAAAGTAAGTAGGTTCTAACTACATACCCTGCCGTTTTCAATCAATAACAATACCCGTGGAAAGCAGGGAAATGACCAGAAAACTGATAATATTTACAACTGCGGCCACCTGACCGAGCGTTTTCACTTGAATTTCCTTTCAAATATTAGGAATTCATGTTTATACAGCTCAAAATTAGTGTAGAAAGACTGGAAGTGAGGACTATACTGCTTTTGTTTACAATTGAGGCCGAATTTCTCTAGCGTCTTTTTGGTGAATCAGTTATTATCCTGAAGGTTCCAATATACTTGTAAGAAAACTGTCTAATTGTGGTATAACTCTTAAAATACGTATTTAGTATTTCCAGAAATGATATAAAACTTGTAATAAGCACTTGAAATAAAAGTAGGTAGGTTCTCACTACATACCCTGCCGTTTTCAATCACTGACATTACTCGGGGAAACCAGGGAAATGACCAGAAAACTGCTAATATTTACAACTCCGGGCACTTTACCGAGCGTTTTCACTTGAATTTGCTTTCAAATACTAGGAATTCATGTTTATACAGCTCAAAATTAGTGTAGAAAGACTGTAAGTGAGGACTATACTGCTTATGTTTACAATTGAGTCCGAGTCTCTCGAGCGCCTTTTTGTTGAATCAGGTAATATCCTACGGATCCAGTACATACTTGTAAGAAAACAGTCTAATTGTGGTAAAACTCTTAAAATACGCAATTAGTGTTTCCAGAAATGGTTTAATACTTGTAATAAGCACTGGAAAGAAAAGTAAGTAGATTATTACTACAAACCCTGCCATTTCAATCACTGACATTACCCGTGGAAAGCAGGGAAATGACCAGAAAACTGATAATATTTACAACTCCGGCCACTTTACCGAGCATTTTCACTTGAATTTGCTTTCAAATATTAGGAATTCATATTTATACAGCTCAAGATTAGTGTAGAAAGACTGTAAGTGAGGACTATACTCCTTATGTTTACAATTGAGGCCGAAATTCTCTAGCGTCTTTTTGGTGAATCAGTTAATATCCTGACGGTTCCATCACATGCTACTAAAAAACTCTCTAATTGTGGTATAACTCTTAAAATACGCATTTATAGTTTCCAGGAATGATTAAAATCTTGTAATAAACACTTGAAATAAATGTAAGTTGGTTATTACTACATACCCTGCCGTTTTCAATCACTGACATTACCCGTTGAAAGCAGGGAAATGACCAGAATACTGATAATATTTACAACTCCAGCCACTTTAGCTAGCGTTTTCACTTGAATTTGCTTTCAAATACTAGGAATTCATGTTTATACCGCTCAAAGTTAGTGTAGAAAGACTGTAAGAGAGGACTATACTGCTTATGTTTACAATTGAGGCCGAATTTCTCTAGCGACTTTTTGGTGTATCAGGTAATATCCTAAGGTTCCAGTACGTACTTGTAATTAAACTCTCTAATGATGGTAAAACCCTAAAATACGCATTTAGAATTTCCAGAAACGATTAAAAAGTTGTATTAAACACTTGAAATAAAAGTAAGTATATTCTTTCTACATTTCCTGCTGTTTTCAATCGCAGACATTACCCTTGGAAAGAAAGGAAATGACCAGAAAACTGATAATATTTACAACTGCGGCCACCTGACCGAGCGTTTTCACTTGAATTTCCTTTCAAATATTAGGAATTCATGTTTATACAGCTCAAAATTAGTGTAGAAAGACTGGAAGTGAGGACTATACTGCTTATGTTTACAATTGAGGCCGAATTTCTCTAGCGTCTTTTGGTGAATCAGTTATTATCCTGAACGGTTCCAGTACATACTTGTAAGAAAACTGTCTAATTGTGGTATAACTCTTAAAATACGCATTTAGTATTTCCAGAAATGATATAAAACTTGTAATAAGCCCTTGAAATAAAAGTAAGTAGGTTCTAACTACATACCCTGCCATTTTCAATCACTGACATTACCCGTGGAAAACAGGGAAATTACCAGAAAACTGATAATATTTACAACTCCGGCCACTTTACCGAGCGTTTTCACTTAAATTTGCTTTCAAATATTAGGAATTCATGTTTATACAGCTCAAAATTAGTGTAGAAAAACTGTAAGAGAGGACTATACTGCTTATGTTTACAATTGAGGCCGAATTTCTCGAGAGTCTTTTTGGTGAATCAGTTAATATCCTGACGTTTCCAGTACATACTTGTAAGAAAACTCTCAAATTGTGGTATAAATCTTAAAATACGCAATTAGAGTTTCCAGAAATGATTTAAAACTTGTAATAAGTACTTGAAATAAAAGTAAGTAGGTTCTTACTACATACCCTGCCATTTTCAATCACTGCCATTACCCATGGAAAACAGGGAAGTGAGCAGATAACTGATAATATTTACAACTCCGGCCACTTTAGCGAGCGTTTTCACTTAAATTTGCTTTCAAATATTAGGAATTCATGTTTATACAGCTCAAAATTAGTGTATAAAGACTGTAAGAGAGGACTATACTGCTTATGTTTACAATTGAGGCCGAATTTCTATAGCGTCTTTTGGTGAATCAGTTATTATCCTGAATGATCCAGTATATACTTGTAAGAAAACAGTCTAATTGTGGTATAACTCTTAAAATACGCATTTAGTATTTTCAGAAATGATATAAAACTTGTAATAAGCACTTGAAATAAAAGTAAGTAGGTTCTAACTACATACCCTGCCGTTTGCAATCACTGACATTACCCGTGGAATGCAGGGAAATGACCAGAACACTGATAATATTTACAACTCCGGCCACTTTACCAAAGTTTTCACTTGAATTTGCTTTCAAACATTAGGAATTCATGTTTATACAGCTCAAAATTAGTGTAGAAGGAATGTAAGTGAGGACTATACTGCTTATGTTTACAATTGAGGCCGAATTTCTCGAGAGTCTTTTTGGTGAATCAGTTAATATCCTGACGGTTCCAGTACATACTTGTAAGAAAACTCTCTAATTGTGGTAAAACTCTTAAAATACGCAATTAGAGTTTCCAGAAATGATTTAAAACTTGTAATAAGTACTTGAAATAAAAGTAAGTAGATTATTACTACATACCCTGCCGTTTTCAATCACTGACATTACCCGGGGAAACCAGGGAAGTGACCAGAAAACTGATAATATTTACAACTCCGGCCAATTTACCGAGCGTTTTCACTTGAATTTGCTTTCAAATATTAGGAATTCATGTTTATACAGCTCAAAATTAGTGTAGAAAGACTGGAAGTGAGGACTATACTGCTTATGTTTACAATTGAGGCCGAATTTCTCTAGCGTCTTTTGGTGAATCAGTTATTATCCTGAACGGTTCCAGTACATACTTGTAAGAAAACTGTCTAATTGTGGTATAACTCTTAAAATACGCATTGTGACTTTCCAGAAATGATATAAAACTTGTAATAAGCCCTTGAAATAAAAGTGAGTAGGTTCTAAATACATACCCTGCCGTTTGCAATCACTGACATTACCCGTGGAATGCAGGGAAAAGACCAGAACACTGATAATATTTACAACTCCGGCCACTTTACCAACCGTTTTCACTTGAATTTGCTTTCAAACATTATGAATTCAAGTTTATACAGCTCAAAATTAGTGTAGAAGGAATGTAAGTGAGGACTATACTGCTTATGTTTACAATTGAGGCCGAATTTCTCGAGAGTCTTTTTGGTGAATCAGTTAATATCTTGCCAGTTCCATTACGTACTTGTAAGAAAACTCTCTAATTGTGGTAAAACTCTTAAAATACGCAATTAGAGTTTCCAGAAATGCTTTAAAACTTGTAATAAGCACTAGAAATAAACGTAAGTAGGTTTTTAATATATACCCTGCCGTTTTCAATCACTGACATTACAGGTGGAAAGCAGGGAAATGACCAGAAAACTGATAATATTTACAACTCCGGGCACTTTAGGGAGCGTTTTCACTTGAATTTGCTTTCAAATACTAGGAATTCATGTTTATACAGCTCAAAATTAGTGTAGAAAGACTGTAAGTGAGGACTATACTGCTTATGTTTACAATTGAGTCCGAGTCTCTCGAGCGCCTTTTTGTTGAATCCGGTAATATCCTACGGATCCAGTACATACTTGTAAGAAAACAGTCTAATTGTGGTAAAACTCTTAAAATACGCAATTAGTGTTTCCAGAAATGGTTTAATACTTGTAATAAGCACTGGAAAGAAAAGTAAGTAGATTATTACTACAAACCCTGCCATTTCAATCACTGACATTACCCGTGGAAAGCAGGGAAATGACCAGAAAACTGATAATATTTACAACTCCGGCCACTTTACGGAGCGTTTTCACTTGAATTTGCTTTCAAATATTAGGAATTCATGTTTACTCAGCTCAAAATTAGTGTAGAAAGACTGTAAGTGAGGACTATACTGCTTATGTTTACAACTGAGGCCGAATATCTCTAGAGTCTTTTTGGTCAATCAGTTAATATCCTGACAGTTCCAGTACATACTTGTAAGAAAAAAGTCTATTTGTGGTATAACTCTTAAAATACATAATTAGAGTTCCACAAATGATTTAAAACTTGTAATAAGCACTTGAAATAAAAGTAAGTAGGTTCTAACTACGTACCCTGCCGTTTTCAATCACTGACATTACCCGTGGAAAGCAGGGAAATGACCAGAAAACTGATAAGATTTACAAGTCCGGCCACTTTAGGGAGCGTTTTCACTTGAATTTGCTTTCAAATATTAGGAATTCATGTTTATACTGCTCAAAATTAGTGTAGAAAGACTGTAAGTGAGGACTATACTGCTTATGTTTACAATTGAGGCCGAAATTCTCTAGCGTCTTTTGGGGGAATCAGTTAATATCCTGACGGTTCCAGTATGTACTTGTAAGAAAACTGTCTAATTGTAATATAACTCTTAAAATACGCATTTAGAGTTTCCAGAAATGATTGAAAACTTGAAATAAGCACTTGAAAAAAGTAAGTAGATTATTACTTCATATCTTGCCGTTTTCAATCACTGACATTACCAGTGGAAAGCAGGGAAATGACCAGAAAACTGATAATATTTACAACTCCGGCCACTTTACCGAGCATTTTCACTTGAATTTGCTTTCAAATATTAGGAATTCATATTTATACAGCTCAAGATTAGTGTAGAAAGACTGTAAGTGAGGACTATACTCCTTATGTTTACAATTGAGGCCGAAATTCTCTAGCGTCTTTTTGTTGAATCAGTTAATATCCTGACGGTTCCATCACATGCTACTAAAAAACTCTCTAATTGTGGTATAACTCTTAAAATACGCATTTATAGTTTCCAGGAATGATTAAAATCTTGTAATAAACACTTGAAATAAATGTAAGTTGGTTATTACTACATACCCTGCCGTTTTCAATCACTGACATTACCCGTTGAAAGCAGGGAAATGACCAGAATACTGATAATATTTACAACTCCAGCCACTTTAGCTAGCGTTTTCACTTGAATTTGCTTTCAAATACTAGGAATTCATGTTTATACCGCTCAAAGTTAGTGTAGAAAGACTGTAAGAGAGGACTATACTGCTTATGTTTACAATTGAGGCCGAATTTCTCTAGCGACTTTTTGGTGTATCAGGTAATATCCTAAGGTTCCAGTACGTACTTGTAATTAAACTCTCTAATGATGGTAAAACCCTAAAATACGCATTTAGAATTTCCAGAAACGATTAAAAAGTTGTATTAAACACTTGAAATAAAAGTAAGTATATTCTTTCTACATTTCCTGCTGTTTTCAATCGCAGACATTACCCTTGGAAAGAAAGGAAATGACCAGAAAACTGATAATATTTACAACTGCGGCCACCTGACCGAGCGTTTTCACTTGAATTTCCTTTCAAATATTAGGAATTCATGTTTATACAGCTCAAAATTAGTGTAGAAAGACTGGAAGTGAGGACTATACTGCTTATGTTTACAATTGAGGCCGAATTTCTCTAGCGTCTTTTGGTGAATCAGTTATTATCCTGAACGGTTCCAGTACATACTTGTAAGAAAACTGTCTAATTGTGGTATAACTCTTAAAATACGCATTTAGTATTTCCAGAAATGATATAAAACTTGTAATAAGCCCTTGAAATAAAAGTAAGTAGGTTCTAACTACATACCCTGCCATTTTCAATCACTGACATTACCCGTGGAAAACAGGGAAATTACCAGAAAACTGATAATATTTACAACTCCGGCCACTTTACCGAGCGTTTTCACTTAAATTTGCTTTCAAATATTAGGAATTCATGTTTATACAGCTCAAAATTAGTGTAGAAAAACTGTAAGAGAGGACTATACTGCTTATGTTTACAATTGAGGCCGAATTTCTCGAGAGTCTTTTTGGTGAATCAGTTAATATCCTGACGTTTCCAGTACATACTTGTAAGAAAACTCTCAAATTGTGGTATAAATCTTAAAATACGCAATTAGAGTTTCCAGAAATGATTTAAAACTTGTAATAAGCACTAGAAATAAAAGTAAGTAGGTTCTTAATATATACCCTGCCGTTTTCAATCACTGACATTACCCGTGGAAAACAGGGAAGTGACCAGATAACTGATAATATTTACAACTCCGGCCACTTTACCGAGCGTTTTCACTTGAATTTGCTTTCAAATATTAGGAATTCATGTTTATACAGCTCAAAATTAGTATAGAAAGACTGTAAGAGAGGACTATACTGCTTATGTTTACAATTGAGGCCGAATTTCTATAGCGTCTTTTGGTGAATCAGTTATTATCCTGAATGATCCAGTATATACTTGTAAGAAAACAGTCTAATTGTGGTATAACTCTTAAAATACGCATTTAGTATTTTCAGAAATGATATAAAACTTGTAATAAGCACTTGAAATAAAAGTAAGTAGGTTCTAACTACATACCCTGCCGTTTGCAATCACTGACATTACCCGTGGAATGCAGGGAAATGACCAGAACACTGATAATATTTACAACTCCGGCCACTTTACCAAAGTTTTCACTTGAATTTGCTTTCAAACATTAGGAATTCATGTTTATACAGCTCAAAATTAGTGTAGAAGGAATGTAAGTGAGGACTATACTGCTTATGTTTACAATTGAGGCCGAATTTCTCGAGAGTCTTTTTGGTGAATCAGTTAATATCCTGACGGTTCCAGTACATACTTGTAAGAAAACTCTCTAATTGTGGTAAAACTCTTAAAATACGCAATTAGAGTTTCCAGAAATGATTTAAAACTTGTAATAAGTACTTGAAATAAAAGTAAGTAGATTATTACTACATACCCTGCCGTTTTCAATCACTGACATTACCCGTGGAAAGCAGGGAAGTGACCAGAAAACTGATAATATTTACAACTCCGGCCAATTTACCGAGCGTTTTCACTTGAATTTGCTTTCAAATATTAGGAATTCATGTTTATACAGCTCAAAATTAGTGTAGAAAGACTGTAAGTGAGGACTATACTGCTTATGTTTACAATTGAGGCCGAATTTCTCTAGCGTCTTTTGGTGAATCAGTTATTATCCTGAACGGTTCCAGTACATACTTGTAAGAAAACTGTCTAATTGTGGTATAACTCTTAAAATACGCATTGTGACTTTCCAGAAATGATATAAAACTTGTAATAAGCCCTTGAAATAAAAGTGAGTAGGTTCTAAATACATACCCTGCCGTTTGCAATCACTGACATTACCCGTGGAATGCAGGGAAATGACCAGAACACTGATAATATTTACAACTCCGGCCACTTTACCAACCGTTTTCACTTGAATTTGCTTTCAAACATTATGAATTCAAGTTTATACAGCTCAAAATGAGTGTAGAAGGAATGTAAGTGAGGACTATACTGCTTATGTTTACAATTGAGGCCGAATTTCTCGAGAGTCTTTTTGGTGAATCAGTTAATATCCTGCCAGTTCCATTACATACTTGTAAGAAAACTCTCTAATTGTGGTAAAACTCTTAAAATACGCAATTAGAGTTTCCAGAAATGCTTTAAAACTTGTAATAAGTACTTGAAATAAAAGTAAGTAGATTATTACTACATACCCTGCCGTTTTCAATCACTGACATTACCCGTGGAAAGCAGGGAAGTGACCAGATAACTGATAATATTTACAACTCCGGCCAATTTACCGAGCGTTTCAACTTGAATTTGCTTTCAAATATTAGGAATTCATGTTTATACAGCTCAAAATTAGTGTAGAAAGACTGTAAGTGAGAACTATACTGCTTATGTTTACAATTGAGGCCGAATTTCTCTAGCATCTTTTTGGTGAATCAGTAAATATCCTGACGGTTCCAGTACATACTTGTAAGAAAACTGTCTAGTTGTGGTATAACTCTTAAAATACGCATTGCGACTTTCCAGAAATGATTTAAAACTTGTAATAAGCACTAGAAATAAAAGTAAGTAGGTTCTTAATATATACCCTGCCGTTTTCAATCACTGACATTACAGGTGGAAAGCAGGGAAATGACCAGAAAACTGATAATATTTACAAGTCCGGCCAATTTACCGAGCGTTTTCACTTAAATTTGCTTTCAAATATTAGGAATTCATGTTTATACAGTTCAAAATTTTTTGTAGAAAGACTGTAAGTGAGGACTATACTGCTTATGTTTACAATTGAGGCCGAATTTCTCTAGCTACTTTTTGGTGAATCAGTAAATATCCTGACGGTTCCAGTACATACTTGTAAGAAAACTGTCTAGTTGTGGTATAACTCTTAAAATACGCATTGCGACTTTCCAGAAATGATTTAAAACTTGTAATAAGCACTAGGAATAAAAGTAAGTAGGTTCTTAATATATACCCTGCCGTTTTCATTCACTGACATTACAGGTGGAAAGCAGGGAAATGACCAGAAAACTGATAATATTTACAACTCAGGCCACTTTACCGAGCGTTTTCACTTGAATTTGCTTTCAAATATTAGGAATTCATGTTTATACAGCTAAAAATTAGTATAGAAAGACTGTAAGAGAGGACTATACATCTTATGTTTACAATTGAGGCCGAATTTCTATAGCGTCTTTTGGTGAATCAGTTATTATCCTGAATGGTCCAGTATATACTTGTAAGAAAACAGTCTAATTGTGGTATAACTCTTAAAATACCCATTTAGTATTTTCAGAAATGATATAAAACTTGTAATAAGCACTTGAAATAAAAGTAAGTAGGTTCTTAATACGTACCCTGCCGTTTGCAATCACTGACATTACCCGTGGAAAGCAGGGAAATGACCAGAACAATGATAATATTTACTACTCCGGCCACTTTACCAAGCGTTTTCACTTGAATTTGCTTTCAAATATTAGGAATTCATGTTTATACAGCTCAAAATTAGTGTATAAAGACTGTAAGAGAGGACTATACTGCTTATGTTTAAAATTGAGGCCGAATTTCTCAAGAGTCTTTTTGGTGAATCAGTTAATATCCTGACGGTTCCAGTACATACTTGTAAGAAAACTCTCTAATTGTGGTATAAATCTTAAATTACGCAATTAGAGTTTCCAGAAATGATTTAAAACTTGTAATAAGTACTTGAAATAAAAGTAAGTAGGTTCTTACTACATACCCTGCCGTTTTCAATCACTGCCATTACCCGTGGAAAACAGGGAAGTGACCAGATAACTGATAATATTTACAACTCCGGCCACTTTAGCGAGTGTTTTCACTTAAATTTGCTTTCAAATATTAGGAATTCATGTTTATACAGCTCAAAATTAGTGTAGAAAGACTGTAAGTGAGGACTATACTGCTTATGTTTACAATTGAGGCCCAATTTCTCTAGCATCTTTTTGGTGAATCAGTAAATATCCTGACCGTTCCAGTACATACTTGTAAGAAAACTGTCTAGTTGTGGTATAACTCTTAAAATACGCATTGCGAGTTTCCAGAAATGATTTAAAACTTGTAATAAGCACTAGAAATAAAAGTAAGTAGGTTCTTAATATATACCCTGCCGTTTTCAATCACTGACATTACAGATGGAAAGCAGGGAAATGACCAGAAAACTGATAATATTTACAACTCTGGCCACTTTACCGAGCGTTTTCACTTGAATTTGCTTTCAAATATTAGGAATTCATGTTTCTACAGCTAAAAATTAGTATAGAAAGACTGTAAGAGAGGACTATACTGCTTATGTTTAAAATTGAGGCCGAATTTCTCTAGCGTCTTTTGGTGAATCAGTTATTATCCTGAATGGTCCAGTATATACTTGTAAGAAAACAGTCTAATTGTGGTATAACTCTTAAAATACGCATTTAGTATTTTCAGAAATGATATAAAACTTGTAATAAGCAATTGAAATAAAAGTAAGTAGGTTCTAACTACATACCCTGCCGTTTGCAATCACTGACATTACCCGTGGAATGCAGGGAAATGACCAGAACACTCATAATATTTACAACTCCGGCCACTTTACCAAGCGTTTTCACTTGAATTTGCTTTCAAACATTAGGAATTCATGTTTATACAGCTCAAAATTAGTGTAGAAGGAATGTAAGTGAGGACTATACTGCTTATGTTTACAATTGAGGCCGAATTTCTCTAGCATCTTTTTGGTGAATCAGTAAATATCCTGACGGTTCCAGTACATACTTGTAAGAAAACTGTCTAGTTGTGGTATAACTCTTAAAATACGCATTGCGACTTTCCAGAAATGATTTAAAACTTGTAATAAGCACTAGAAATAAACGTAAGTAGGTTTTTAATATATACCCTGCCGTTTTCAATCACTGACATTACAGGTGGAAAGCAGGGAAATGACCAGAAAACTGATAATATTTACAACTCCGGGCACTTTAGGGAGCGTTTTCACTTGAATTTGCTTTCAAATACTAGGAATTCATGTTTATACAGCTCAAAATTAGTGTAGAAAGACTGTAAGTGAGGACTATACTGCTTATGTTTACAATTGAGTCCGAGACTCTCGAGCGCCTTTTTGTTGAATCAGGTAATATCCTACGGATCCAGTACATACTTGTAAGAAAACAGTCTAATTGTGGTAAAACTCTTAAAATACGCAATTAGTGTTTCCAGAAATGGTTTAATACTTGTAATAAGCACTGGAAAGAAAAGTAAGTAGATTATTACTACAAACCCTGCCATTTCAATCACTGACATTACCCGTGGAAAGCAGGGAAATGACCAGAAAACTGATAATATTTACAACTCCGGCCACTTTACCGAGCGTTTTCACTTGAATTTGCTTTCAAATTTAAGGAATTCATGTTTACTCAGCTCAAAATTAGTGTAGAAAGACTGTAAGTGAGGACTATACTGCTTATGTTTACAACTGAGGCCGAATATCTCTAGAGTCTTTTTGGTCAATCAGTTAATATCCTGACAGTTCCAGTACATACTTGTAAGAAAAAAGTCTATTTGTGGTATAACTCTTAAAATACATAATTAGAGTTTCCACAAATGATTTAAAACTTGTAATAAGCACTTGAAATAAAAGTAAGTAGGTTCTAACTACGTACCCTGCCGTTTTCAATCACTGACATTACCCGTGGAAAGCAGGGAAATGACCAGAAAACTGATAATATTTACAACTCCGGCCACTTTACCGAGCGTTTTCACTTGAATTTGCTTTCAAACATTAGGAATTCATGTTTATACAGCTCAAAATTAGTGTAGAAGGAATGTAATTGAGGACTATACTGCTTATGTTTACAATTGAGGCCGAATTTCTCGAGAGTCTTTTTGGTGAATCAGTTAATATCCTGACGGTTCCAGTACATACTTGTAAGAAAACTCTCTAATTGTGGTAAAACTCTTAAAATACGCAATTAGAGTTTCCAGAAATGATTTAAAACTTGTAATAAGTACTTGAAATAAAAGTAAGTAGATTATTACTACATACCCTGCCGTTTTCAATCACTGACATTACCCGTGGAAAGCAGGGAAGTGACCAGAAAACTGATAATATTTACAACTCCGGCCAATTTACCGAGCGTTTTCACTTGAATTTGCTTTCAAATATTAGGAATTCATGTTTATACAGCTCAAAATTAGTGTTGAAAGACTGGAAGTGAGGACTATACTGCTTATGTTTACAATTGAGGCCGAATTTCTCTAGCGTCTTTTGGTGAATCAGTTATTATCCTGAACGGTTCCAGTACATACTTGTAAGAAAACTGTCTAATTGTGGTATAACTCTTAAAATACGCATTTAGTATTTCCAGAAATGATATAAAACTTGTAATAAGCCCTTGAAATATAAGTAAGTAGGTTCTAACTACATACCCTGCCGTTTGCAATCACTGACATTACCCGTGGAATGCAGGGAAATGACCAGAACACTGATAATATTTACAACTCCGGCCACTTTACCAAGCGTTTTCACTTGAATTTGCTTTCACACATTATGAATTCAAGTTTATACAGCTCAAAATTAGTGTTGAAGGAATGTAAGTGAGGACTATACTGCTTATGTTTACAATTGAGGCCGAATTTCTCGAGAGTCTTTTTGGTGAATCAGTTAATATCCTGACGGTTCCATTACGTACTTGTAAGAAAACTCTCTAATTGTGGTAAAACTCTTAAAATACGCAATTAGTGTTTCCAGAAATGGTTTAATACTTGTAATAAGCACTGGAAAGAAAAGTAAGTAGATTATTACTACAAACCCTGCCATTTCAATCACTGACATTACCCGTGGAAAGCAGGGAAATGACCAGAAAACTGATAATATTTACAACTCCGGCCACTTTACCGAGCGTTTTCACTTGAATTTGCTTTCAAATATTAGGAATTCATGTTTACTCAGCTCAAAATTAGTGTAGAAAGACTGTAAGTGAGGACTATACTGCTTATGTTTACAACTGAGGCCGAATATCTCTAGAGTCTTTTTGGTCAATCAGTTAATATCCTGACAGTTCCAGTACATACTTGTAAGAAAAAAGTCTATTTGTGGTATAACTCTTAAAATACATAATTAGAGTTTCCACAAATGATTTAAAACTTGTAATAAGCACTTGAAATAAAAGTAAGTAGGTTCTAACTACGTACCCTGCCGTTTTCAATCACTGACATTACCCGTGGAAAGCAGGGAAATGACCAGAAAACTGATAATATTTACAACTCCGGCCACTTTACCGAGCGTTTTCACTTGAATTTGCTTTCAAACATTAGGAATTCATGTTTATACAGCTCAAAATTAGTGTAGAAGGAATGTAATTGAGGACTATACTGCTTATGTTTACAATTGAGGCCGAATTTCTCGAGAGTCTTTTTGGTGAATCAGTTAATATCCTGACGGTTCCAGTACATACTTGTAAGAAAACTCTCTAATTGTGGTAAAACTCTTAAAATACGCAATTAGAGTTTCCAGAAATGATTTAAAACTTGTAATAAGTACTTGAAATAAAAGTAAGTAGATTATTACTACATACCCTGCCGTTTTCAATCACTGACATTACCCGTGGAAAGCAGGGAAGTGACCAGAAAACTGATAATATTTACAACTCCGGCCAATTTACCGAGCGTTTTCACTTGAATTTGCTTTCAAATATTAGGAATTCATGTTTATACAGCTCAAAATTAGTGTAGAAAGACTGGAAGTGAGGCCTATACTGCTTATGTTTACAATTGAGGCCGAATTTCTCTAGCGTCTTTTGGTGAATCAGTTATTATCCTGAACGGTTCCAGTACATACTTGTAAGAAAACTGTCTAATTGTGGTATAACTCTTAAAATACGCATTTAGTATTTCCAGAAATGATATAAAACTTGTAATAAGCCCTTGAAATATAAGTAAGTAGGTTCTAACTACATACCCTGCCGTTTGCAATCACTGACATTACCCGTGGAATGCAGGGAAATGACCAGAACACTGATAATATTTACAACTCCGGCCACTTTACCAAGCGTTTTCACTTGAATTTGCTTTCACACATTATGAATTCAAGTTTATACAGCTCAAAATTAGTGTTGAAGGAATGTAAGTGAGGACTATACTGCTTATGTTTACAATTGAGGCCGAATTTCTCGAGAGTCTTTTTGGTGAATCAGTTAATATCCTGCCGGTTCCATTACATACTTGTAAGAAAACTCTCTAATTGTGGTAAAATTCTTAAAATACGCAATTAGTGTTTCCAGAAATGGTTTAATACTTGTAATAAGCACTGGAAAGAAAAGTAAGTAGATTATTACTACAAACCCTGCCATTTCAATCACTGACATTACCCGTGGAAAGCAGGGAAATGACCAGAAAACTGATAATATTTACAACTCCGGCCACTTTACCGAGCGTTTTCACTTGAATTTGCTTTCAAATATTAGGAATTCATGTTTACTCAGCTCAAAATTAGTGTAGAAAGACTGTAAGTGAGGACTATACTGCTTATGTTTACAACTGAGGCCGAATATCTCTAGAGTCTTTTTGGTCAATCAGTTAATATCCTGACAGTTCCAGTACATACTTGTAAGAAAAAAGTCTATTTGTGGTATAACTCTTAAAATACATAATTAGAGTTTCCACAAATGATTTAAAACTTGTAATAAGCACTTGAAATAAAAGTAAGTAGGTTCTAACTACGTACCCTGCCGTTTTCAATCACTGACATTACCCGTGGAAAGCAGGGAAATGACCAGAAAACTGATAATATTTACAACTCCGGCCACTTTACCGAGCGTTTTCACTTGAATTTGCTTTCAAACATTAGGAATTCATGTTTATACAGCTCAAAATTAGTGTAGAAGGAATGTAATTGAGGACTATACTGCTTATGTTTACAATTGAGGCCGAATTTCTCGAGAGTCTTTTTGGTGAATCAGTTAATATCCTGACGGTTCCAGTACATACTTGTAAAAAAACTCTCTAATTGTGGTAAAACTCTTAAAATACGCAATTAGAGTTTCCAGAAATGATTTAAAACTTGTAATAAGTACTTGAAATAAAAGTAAGTATATTATTACTACATACCCTGCCGTTTTCAATCACTGACATTACCCGTGGAAAGCAGGGAAGTGACCAGAAAACTGATAATATTTACAACTCCGGCCAATTTACCGAGCGTTTTCACTTGAATTTGCTTTCAAATATTAGGAATTCATGTTTATACAGCTCAAAATTAGTGTAGAAAGACTGGAAGTGAGGACTATACTGCTTATGTTTACAATTGAGGCCGAATTTCTCTAGCGTCTTTTGGTGAATCAGTTATTATCCTGAACGGTTCCAGTACATACTTGTAAGAAAACTGTCTAATTGTGGTATAACTCTTAAAATACGCATTTAGTATTTCCAGAAATGATATAAAACTTGTAATAAGCCCTTGAAATATAAGTAAGTAGGTTCTAACTACATACCCTGCCGTTTGCAATCACTGACATTACCCGTGGAAAGCAGGGAAGTGACCAGAAAACTGATAATATTTACAACTCCGGCCAATTTACCGAGCGTTTTCACTTGAATTTGCTTTCAAATATTAGGAATTCATGTTTATACAGCTCAAAATTTTTTGTAGAAAGACTGTAAGTGAGGACTATACTGCTTATGTTTACAATTGAGGCCGAATTTCTCTAGCATCTTTTTGGTGAATCAGTAAATATCCTGACGGTTCCAGTACATACTTGTAAGAAAACTGTCTAGTTGTGGTATAACTCTTAAAATACGCATTGCGACTTTCCAGAAATGATTTAAAACTTGTAATAAGCACTAGGAATAAAAGTAAGTAGGTTCTTAATATATACCCTGCCGTTTTCATTCACTGACATTACAGGTGGAAAGCAGGGAAATGACCAGAAAACTGATAATATTTACAACTCAGGCCACTTTACCGAGCGTTTTCACTTGAATTTGCTTTCAAATATTAGGAATTCATGTTTATACAGCTCAAAATTAGTGTATAAAGACTGTAAGAGAGGACTATACTGCTTATGTTTACAATTGAGGCCGAATTTCTCAAGAGTCTTTTTGGTGAATCAGTTAATATCCTGACGGTTCCAGTACATACTTGTAAGAAAACTCTCTAATTGTGGTATAAATCTTAAATTACGCAATTAGAGTTTCCAGAAATGATTTAAAACTTGTAATAAGTACTTGAAATAAAAGTAAGTAGGTTCTTACTACATACCCTGCCGTTTTCAATCACTGCCATTACCCGTGGAAAACAGGGAAGTTACCAGATAACTGATAATATTTTCAACTCCGGCCACTTTACCGAGCGTTTTCACTTAAATTTGCTTTCAAATATTAGGAATTCATGTTTATACAGCTCAAAATTAGTGTAGAAAGACTGTAAGTGAGGACTATACTGCTTATGTTTACAATTGAGGCCCAATTTCTCTAGCATCTTTTTGGTGAATCAGTAAATATCCTGACCGTTCCAGTACATACTTGTAAGAAAACTGTCTAGTTGTGGTATAACTCTTAAAATACGCATTGCGAGTTTCCAGAAATGATTTAAAACTTGTAATAAGCACTAGAAATAAAAGTAAGTAGGTTCTTAATATATACCCTGCCGTTTTCAATCACTGACATTACAGATGGAAAGCAGGGAAATGACCAGAAAACTGATAATATTTACAACTCTGGCCACTTTACCGAGCGTTTTCACTTGAATTTGCTTTCAAATATTAGGAATTCATGTTTCTACAGCTAAAAATTAGTATAGAAAGACTGTAAGAGAGGACTATACTGCTTATGTTTAAAATTGAGGCCGAATTTCTCTAGCGTCTTTTGGTGAATCAGTTATTATCCTGAATGGTCCAGTATATACTTGTAAGAAAACAGTCTAATTGTGGTATAACTCTTAAAATACGCATTTAGTATTTTCAGAAATGATATAAAACTTGTAATAAGCACTTGAAATAAAAGTAAGTAGGTTCTAACTACATACCCTGCCATTTGCAATCACTGACATTACCCGTGGAATGCAGGGAAATGACCAGAACACTGATAATATTTACAACTCCGGCCACTTTACCAAGCGTTTTCACTTGAATTTGCTTTCAAACATTAGGAATTCATGTTTATACAGCTCAAAATTAGTGTAGAAGGAATGTAAGTGAGGACTATACTGCTTATGTTTACAATTGAGGCCGAATTTCTCTAGCATCTTTTTGGTGAATCAGTAAATATCCTGACGGTTCCAGTACATACTTGTAAGAAAACTGTCTAGTTGTGGTATAACTCTTAAAATACGCATTGCGACTTTCCAGAAATGATTTAAAACTTGTAATAAGCACTAGAAATAAACGTAAGTAGGTTTTTAATATATACCCTGCCGTTTTCAATCACTGACATTACAGGTGGAAAGCAGGGAAATGACCAGAAAACTGATAATATTTACAACTCCGGGCACTTTAGGGAGCGTTTTCACTTGAATTTGCTTTCAAATACTAGGAATTCATGTTTATACAGCTCAAAATTAGTGTAGAAAGACTGTAAGTGAGGACTATACTGCTTATGTTTACAATTGAGTCCGAGACTCTCGAGCGCCTTTTTGTTGAATCAGGTAATATCCTGCGGATCCAGTACATACTTGTAAGAAAACAGTCTAATTGTGGTAAAACTCTTAAAATACGCAATTAGTGTTTCCAGAAATGGTTTAATACTTGTAATAAGCACTGGAAAGAAAAGTAAGTAGATTATTACTACAAACCCTGCCATTTCAATCACTGACATTACCCGTGGAAAGCAGGGAAATGACCAGAAAACTGATAATATTTACAACTCCGGCCACTTTACCGAGCGTTTTCACTTGAATTTGCTTTCAAATATTAGGAATTCATGTTTACTCAGCTCAAAATTAGTGTAGAAAGACTGTAAGTGAGGACTATACTGCTTATGTTTACAACTGAGGCCGAATATCTCTAGAGTCTTTTTGGTCAATCAGTTAATATCCTGACAGTTCCAGTACATACTTGTAAGAAAAAAGTCTATTTGTGGTATAACTCTTAAAATACATAATTAGAGTTTCCACAAATGATTTAAAACTTGTAATAAGCACTTGAAATAAAAGTCAGTAGGTTCTAACTACGTACCCTGCCGTTTTCAATCACTGACATTACCCGTGGAAAGCAGGGAAATGACCAGAAAACTGATAATATTTACAACTCCGGCCACTTTAGGGAGCGTTTTCACTTGAATTTGCTTTCAAATATTAGGAATTCATGTTTATACTGCTCAAAATTAGTGTAGAAAGACTGTAAGTGAGGACTATACTGCTTATGTTTACAATTGAGGCCGAAATTCTCTAGCGTCTTTTTGGTGAATCAGTTAATATCCTGACGGTTCCAGTATGTACTTGTAAGAAAACTGTCTAATTGTAATATAACTCTTAAAATACGCATTTAGAGTTTCCAGAAATGATTGAAAACTTGAAATAAGCACTTGAAAAAAGTAAGTAGATTATTACTTCATATCTTGCCGTTTTCAATCACTGACATTACCAGTGGAAAGCATGAAATGACCAGAAAACTGATAATATTTACAACTCCGGCCACTTTACCGAGCATTTTCACTTGAATTTGCTTTCAAATATTAGGAATTCATATTTATACAGCTCAAGATTAGTGTAGAAAGACTGTAAGTGAGGACTATACTCCTTATGTTTACAATTGAGGCCGAAATTCTCTAGCGTCTTTTTCTTGAATCAGTTAATATCCTGACGGTTCCATCACATGCTACTAAAAAACTCTCTAATTGTGGTATAACTCTTAAAATACGCATTTAGAGTTTCCAGGAATGATTAAAATCTTGTAATAAACACTTGAAATAAATGTAAGTTGGTTATTACTACATACCCTGCCGTTTTCAATCACTGACATTACCCGTTGAAAGCAGGGAAATGACCAGAATACTGATAATATTTACAACTCCAGCCACTTTAGCTAGCGTTTTCACTTGAATTTGCTTTCAAATACTAGGAATTCATGTTTATACCGCTCAAAGTTAGTGTAGAAAGACTGTAAGTGAGGACTATACTGCTTATGTTTACAATTGAGGCCGAATTTCTCTAGCGACTTTTTGGTGTATCAGGTAATATCCTAAGGTTCCAGTACGTACTTGTAATTAAACGCTCTAATGATGGTAAAACCCTAAAATGCGCATTTAGAATTTCCAGAAACGATTAAAAAGTTGTATTAAACACTTGAAATAAAAGTAAGTATATTCTTTCTACATTTCCTGCTGTTTTCAATCGCAGACATTACCCTTGGAAAGAGAGGAAATGACCAGAAAACTGATAATATTTAAAACTGCGGCCACCTGACCGAGCGTTTTCACTTGAATTTCCTTTCAAATATTAGGAATTCATGTTTATACAGCTCAAAATTAGTGTAGAAAGACTGGAAGTGAGGACTATACTGCTTATGTTTACAATTGAGGCCGAATTTCTCTAGCGTCTTTTGGTGAATCAGTTATTATCCTGAACGGTTCCAGTACATACTTGTAAGAAAACTGTCTAATTGTGGTATAACTCTTAAAATACGCATTTAGTATTTCCAGAAATGATATAAAACTTGTAATAAGCCCTTGAAATAAAAGTAAGTAGGTTCTAACTACATACCCTGCCATTTTCAATCACTGACATTACCCGTGGAAAACAGGGAAATTACCAGAAAACTGATAATATTTACAACTCCGGCCACTTTACCGAGCGTTTTCACTTAAATTTGCTTTCAAATATTAGGAATTCATGTTTATACAGCTCAAAATTAGTGTAGAAAAACTGTAAGAGAGGACTATACTGCTTATGTTTACAATTGAGGCCGAATTTCTCGAGAGTCTTTTTGGTGAATCAGTTAATATCCTGACGTTTCCAGTACATACTTGTAAGAAAACTCTCAAATTGTGGTATAAATCTTAAAATACGCAATTAGAGTTTCCAGAAATGATTTAAAACTTGTAATAAGTACTTGAAATAAAAGTAAGTAGGTTCTTACTACATACCCTGCCATTTTCAATCACTGCCATTACCCATGGAAAACAGGGAAGTGAGCAGATAACTGATAATATTTACAACTCCGGCCACTTTAGCGAGCGTTTTCACTTAAATTTGCTTTCAAATATTAGGAATTCATGTTTATACAGCTCAAAATTAGTGTAGAAAGACTGTAAGTGAGGACTATACTGCTTATGTTTACAATTGAGGCCCAATTTCTCTAGCATCTTTTTGGTGAATCAGTAAATATCCTGACGGTTCCAGTACATACTTGTAAGAAAACTGTCTAGTTGTGGTATAACTCTTAAAATACGCATTGTGAGTTTCCAGAAATGATTTAAAACTTGTAATAAGCACTAGAAATAAAAGTAAGTAGGTTCTTAATATATACCCTGCCGTTTTCAATCACTGACATTACCCGTGGAAAACAGGGAAGTGACCAGATAACTGATAATATTTACAACTCCGGCCACTTTACCGAGCGTTTTCACTTGAATTTGCTTTCAAATATTAGGAATTCATGTTTATACAGCTAAAAATTAGTATAGAAAGACTGTAAGAGAGGACTATACTGCTTATGTTTACAATTGAGGCCGAATTTCTATAGCGTCTTCTGGTGAATCAGTTATTATCCTGAACGGTTCCAGTACATACTTGTAAGAAAACTGTCTAATTGTGGTATAACTCTTAAAATACGCATTTAGTATTTCCAGAAATGATATAAAACTTGTAATAAGCCCTTGAAATAAAAGTAAGTAGGTTCTAACTACATACCCTGCCATTTTCAATCACTGACATTACCCCTGGAAAATAGGGAAATTACCAGAAAACTGATAATATTTACAACTCCGGCCACTTTACCGAGCGTTTTCACTTAAATTTGCTTTCAAATATTAGGAATTCATGTTTATACAGCTCAAAATTAGTGTAGAAAAACTGTAAGAGAGGACTATACTGCTTATGTTTACAATTGAGGCCGAATTTCTCGAGAGTCTTTTTGGTGAATCAGTTAATATCCTGACGTTTCCAGTACATACTTGTAAGAAAACTCTCAAATTGTGGTATAACTCTTAAAATACGCATTGTGAGTTTCCAGAAATGATTTAAAACTTGTAATAAGCACTAGAAATAAAAGTAAGTAGGTTCTTAATATATACCCTGCCGTTTTCAATCACTGACATTACCCGTGGAAAACAGGGAAGTGACCAGATAACTGATAATATTTACAACTCCGGCCACTTTACCGAGCGTTTTCACTTGAATTTGCTTTCAAATATTAGGAATTCATGTTTATACAGCTAAAAATTAGTATAGAAAGACTGTAAGAGAGGACTATACTGCTTATGTTTACAATTGAGGCCGAATTTCTATAGCGTCTTTTGGTGAATCAGTTATTATCCTGAATGATCCAGTATATACTTGTAAGAAAACAGTCTAATTGTGGTATAACTCTTAAAATACGCATTTAGTATTTTCAGAAATGATATAAAACTTGTAATAAGCACTTGAAATAAAAGTAAGTAGGTTCTAACTATATACCCTGCCGTTTGCAATCACTGACATTACCCGTGGAATGCAGGGAAATGACCAGAACACTGATAATATTTACAACTCCGGCCACTTTACCGAGCGTTTTCACTTGAATTTGCTTTCAAACATTAGGAATTCATGTTTATACAGCTCAAAATTAGTGTAGAAGGAATGTAAGTGAGGACTATACTGCTTATGTTTACAATTGAGGCCGAAGTTCTCGAGAGTCTTTTTGGTGAATCAGTTAATATCCTGACGGTTCCAGTACATACTTGTAAGAAAACTCTCTAATTGTGGTAAAACTCTTAAAATACGCAATTAGAGTTTCCAGAAATGATTTAAAACTTGTAATAAGTACTTGAAATAAAAGTAAGTAGATTATTACTACATACCCTGCCGTTTTCAATCACTGACATTACCCGTGGAAAGCAGGGAAGTGACCAGAAAACTGATAATATTTACAACTCCGGCCAATTTACCGAGCGATTTCACTTGAATTTGCTTTCAAATATTAGGAATTCATGTTTATACAGCTCAAAATTAGTGTAGAAAGACTGTAAGTGAGGACTATACTGCTTATGTTTACAATTAAGGTCGAATTTCTCTAGCATCTTTTTGCTGAATCAGTAAATATCCTGACGGTTCCAGTACATACTTGTAAGAAAACTGTCTACTTGTGGTATAACTCTTAAAATACGCATTGCGACTTTCCAGAAATGATTTAAAACTTGTAGTAAGCACGACAAATAAAAGTAAGTAGGTTCTTAATATATACCCTGCCGTTTTCAATCACTGACATTACAGGTGGAAAGCAGGGAAATGACCAGAAAACTGATAATATTTACAACTCCGGCCACTTTACCGAGCGTTTTCACTTGAATTTGCTTTCAAACATTATGTATTCAAGTTTATACAGCTCAAAATTAGTGTAGAAGGAATGTAAGTGAGGACTATACTGCTTATGTTTACAATTGAGGCCGAATTTCTCGAGAGTCTTTTTGGTGAATCAGTTAATATCCTGACGGTTCCAGTACATACTTGTAAGAAAACTCTCTAAATGTGGTAAAACTCTTAAAATACGCAATTAGAGTTTCCAGAAATGATTTAAAACTTGTAATAAGTACTTGAAATAAAAGTAAGTAGATTATTACTACATACCCTGCCGTTTTCAATCACTGACATTACCCGTGGAAAGCAGGGAAGTGACCAGAAAACTGATAATATTTACAACTCCGGCCACTTTAGCGAGCGTTTTCACTTGAATTTGCTTTCAAATATTAGGAATTCATGTTTATACAGCTCAAAATTAGTGTAGAAAGACTGGAAGTGAGGACTATACTGCTTATGTTTACAATTGAGGCCGAATTTCTCCAGCGTCTTTTGGTGAATCAGTTATTATCCTGAACGGTTCCAGTACATACTTGTAAGAAAACTGTCTAATTGTGGTATAACTCTTAAAATAAGCATTTAGTATTTCCAGAAATGATATAAAACTTGTAATAAGCCCTTGAAATAAAAGTAAGTAGGTTCTAACTACATACCCTGCCGTTTGCAATCACTGACATTACCCGTGGAATGCAGGAAAATGACCAGAACACTGATAATATTTACAACTCCGGCCACTTTACCAAGCGTTTTCACTTGAATTTGCGTTCAAACATTAGGAATTCATGTTTATACAGCTCAAAATTAGTGTAGAAGGAATGTAAGTGAGGACTATACTGCTTATGTTTACAATTGAGGCCGAATTTCTCGAGAGTCTTTTTGGTGAATCAGTTAATATCCTGACGGTTCCAGTACATACTTGTAAGAAAACTCTCTAATTGTGGTAAAACTCTTAAAATACGCAATTAGAGTTTCCAGAAATGATTTAAAACTTGTAATAAGTACTTGAAATAAAAGTAAGTAGATTATTACTACATACCCTGCCGATTTCAATCACTGACATGACCCGTGGAAAGCAGGGAAGTAACGAGAAAACTGATAATATTTACAACTCCGGCCACTTTACCGAGCGTTTTCACTTGAATTTGCTTTCAAATATTAGGAATTCATGTTTATACAGCTCAAAATTAGTGTAGAAAGACTGGAAGTGAGGACTATACTGCTTATGTTTACAATTGAGGCCGAATTTCTCTAGCGTCTTTTGGTGAATCAGTTATTATCCTAAATGGTTCCAGTACATACTTGTAAGAAAACTGTCTAATTGTGGTATAACTCTTAAAATACGCAATTAGAGTTTCCAGAAATGATTTAAAACTTGTAATAAGTACTTGAAATAAAAGTAAGTAGATTATTACTACATACCCTGCCGTTTTCAATCACTGACATTACCCGTGGAAAGCAGGGAAGTAACCAGAAAACTGATAATATTTACAACTCCGGCCAATTTACCGAGCGTTTTCACTTGAATTTGCTTTCAAATATTAGGAATTCATGTTTATACAGCTCAAAATTAGTGTAGAAAGACTGGAAGTGAGGACTATACTGCTTATGTTTACCATTGAGGCCGAATTTCTCTAGCGTCTTTTGGTGAATCAGTTATTATCCTGAACGGTTCCAGTACATACTTGTAAGAAAACTGTCTAATTTGGGTATAACTCTTAAAATACGCATTGCGACTTTCCAGAAATGATATAAAACTTGTAATAAGCCCTTGAAATAAAAGTAAGTAGGTTCTAACTACATACCCTGCCGTTTGCAATCACTGACATTACCCGTGGAATGCAGGGAAATGACCAGAACACTGATAATATTTACAACTCCGGCCACTTTACCAAGCGTTTTCACTTGAATTTGCTTTCAAACATTATGAATTCAAGTTTATACAGCTCAAAATTAGTGTAGAAGGAATGTAAGTGAGGACTATACTGCTTATGTTTACAATTGAGGCCGAATTTCTCGAGAGTCTTTTTGGTGAATCAGTTAATATCCTACCAGTTCCATTACATACTTGTAAGAAAACTCTCTAATTGTGGTAAAACTCTTAAAATACGCAATTAGAGTTTCCAGAAATGCTTTAAAACTTGTAATAAGTACTTGAAATAAAAGTGAGTAGATTATTACTACATACCCTGCCGTTTTCAATCACTGACATTACCCGTGGAAAGCAGGGAAGTGACCAGAAAACTGATAATATTTACAACTCCGGCCAATTTACCGAGCGTTTCAACTTAAATTTGCTTTCAAATATTAGGAATTCATGTTTATACAGCTCAAAATTAGTGTAGAAAGACTGTAAGTGAGAACTATACTGCTTATGTTTACAATTGAGGCCGAATTTCTCTAGCATCTTTTTGGTGAATCAGTAAATATCCTGACGGTTCCAGTACATACTTGTAAGAAAACTGTCTAGTTGTGGTATAACTCTTAAAATACGCATTGCGACTTTCCAGAAATGATTTAAAACTTGTAATAAGCACTAGAAATAAAAGTAAGTAGGTTCTTAATATATACCCTGCCGTTTTCAATCACTGACATTACAGGTGGAAAGCAGGGAAATGACCAGAAAACTGATAATATTTACAACACCGGCCACTTTACCGAGCGTTTTCACTTGAATTTGCTTTCAAACATTAGGAATTCATGTTTATACAGCTCAAAATTAGTGTAGAAGGAATGTAAGTGAGGACTATACTGCTTATGTTTACAATTGAGGCCGAATTTCTCGAGAGTCTTTTTGGTGAATCAGTTAATATCCTGACGGTTCCAGTACATACTTGTAAGAAAACTCTCTAATTGTGGTAAAACTCTTAAAATACGCAATTAGAGTTTCCAGAAATGATTTAAAAGTTGTAATAAGTACTTGAAAGAAAAGTAAGTAGATTATTACTACATACCCTGCCGTTTTCAATCACTGACATTACCCGTGGAAAGCAGGGAAGTGACCAGAAAACTGATAATATTTACAACTCCGGCCACTTTACCGAGCGTTTTCACTTGAATTTGCTTTCAAATATTAGGAATTCATGTTTACACAGCTCAAAATTAGTGTAGAAAGACTGGAAATGAGGACTATACTGCTTATGTTTACAATTGAGGCCGAATTTCTCTAGCGTCTTTTGGTGAATCAGTTATTATCCTGAATGGTTCCAGTACATACTTGTAAGAAAACTGTCTAATTGTGGTATAACTCTTAAAATACGCATTTAGTATTTCCAGAAATGATATAAAACTTGTAATAAGCCCTTGAAATAAAAGTAAGTAGGTTCTAACTACATACCCAGCCGTTTTCAATCACTGACATTACCCGTGGAAAGCAGGGAAATGACCAGAAAACTGATAATATTTACAACTCCGGCCACTTTACCGAGCGTTTTCACTTGAATTTGCTTTCAAATATTAGGAATTCATGTTAATACAGCTAAAAATTAGTATAGAAAGACTGTAAGAGAGGACTATACAGCTTATGTTTACAATTGAGGCAGAATTTCTATAGCGTCTTTTCATGAATCAGTTATTACCCTGAATGGTCCAGTATATACTTGTAAGAAAACAGTCTAATTGTGGTATAACTCTTAAAATACGCATTTAGTATTTTCAGAAATGATATAAAACTTGTAATAAGCACTTGAAATAAAAGTAAGTAGGTTCTTAATACGTACCCTGCCGTTTGCAGTCACTGACATTACCCGTGGAAAGCAGGGAAATGACCAGAACACTGATAATATTTACAACTCCGGCCACTTTACCAAGCGTTTTCACTTGAATTTGCTTTCAAACATTAGGAATTCATGTTTATACAGCTCAAAATTAGTGTAGAAAGAATGTAAGTGAGGACTATACTGCTTATGTTTACAATTGAGGCCGAATTTCTCTAGCATCTTTTTGGTGAATCAGTAAATATCCTGACGGTTCCAGTACATACTTGTAAGAAAACTCTCTAATTGTGGTATAACTCTTAAAATACGCATTGCGACTTTCCAGAAATGATTTAAAACTTGTAATAAGCACTAGAAATAGAAGTAAGTAGGTTCTTAATATATACCCTGCCATTTTCAATCACTGACATTACAGGTGGAAAGCAGGGAAATGACCAGAAAACTGATAATATTTACAACTCCGGCCACTTTACCGAGCGTTTTCACTTGAATTTGCTTTCAAACATTAGGAATTCATGTTTATACAGCTCAAAATTAGTGTAGAAGGAATGTAAGTGAGGACTATACTGCTTATGTTTACAATTGAGGCCGAATTTCTCTAGCGTCTTTTGGTCAATCAGTTATTATCCTGAACGGTTCCAGTACATACTTGTAAGAAAACTGTCTAATTGTGGTATAACTCTTAAAATACGCATTTAGTATTTCCAGAAATGATATAAAACTTGTAATAAGCCCTTGAAATAAAAGTAAGTAGGTTCTAACTACATACCCTGCCATTTGCAATCACTGACATTACCCGTGGAATGCAGGAAAATGACCAGAACACTGATAATATTTACAACTCCGGCCACTTTACCAAGCGTTTTCACTTGAATTTGCTTTCAAACATTATGTATTCAAGTTTATACAGCTCAAAATTAGTGTAGAAGGAATGTAAGTGAGGACTATACTGCTTATGTTTACAATTGAGGCCGAATTTCTCGAGAGTCTTTTTGTGAATCAGTTAATATCCTGACGTTTAAAGTACATACTTGTAAGAAAACTCTCTAATTGTGGTATAAATCTTAAATTACGCAATTAGAGTTTCCAGAAATGATTTAAAACTTGTAATAAGTACTTGAAATAAAAGTAAGTAGGTTCTTAATACATACCCTGCCATTTTCAATTACTGACATTACCCGTGGAAAACAGGGAAGTGACCAGATAACTGATAATATTTACAACTCCGGCCACTTTAGCGAGCGTTTTCACTTAAATTTGCTTTCAAATATTAGGAATTCATGTTTATACAGCTCAAAATTAGTGTAGAAAGACTGTAAGTGAGGAGTATACTACTTATGTTTACAATTGAGGCCGAATTTCTCTAGCATCTTTTTGGTGAATCAGTAAATATCCTGACGGTTCCAGTACATACTTGTAAGAAAACTGTCTAGTTGTGGTATAACTCTTAAAATACGCATTGCGAGTTTCCAGAAATGATTTAAAACTTGTAATAAGCACTAGAAATAAAAGTAAGTAGGTTCTTAATATATACCCTGCCGTTTTCAATCACTGACATTACAGGTGGAAAGCAGGGAAATGACCAGAAAACTGATAATATTTACAACTCTGGCCACTTCACCGAGCGTTTTCACTGGAATTTGCTTTCAAATATTAGGAATTCATGTTTATACAGCTAAAAATTAGTATAGAAAGACTGTAAGAGAGGACTATACTGCTTATGTTTACAATTGAGGCCGAATTTCTATAGCGTCTTTTGATGAATCAGTTATTACCCTGAATGGTCCAGTATATACTTGTAAGAAAACAGTCTAATTGTGGTATAACTCTTAAAATACGCATTTAGTATTTTCAGAAATGATATAAAACTTGTAATAAGCACTTGAAATAAAAGTAAGTAGGTTCTTAATATGTACCCTGCCGTTTGCAATCACTGACATTACCCGTGGAAAACAGGGAAGTGACCAGATAACTGATAATATTTACAACTTTGGCCACTTTACCGAGCGTTTTCACTTGAATTTGCTTTCAAATATTAGGAATTCATGTTTATACAGCTCAAAATTAGTGTAGAAAGACTGGAAGTGAGGCCTATACTGCTTATGTTTACAATTGAGGCCGAATTTCACTAGCGTCTTTTGGTGAATCAGTTATTATCCTGAACGGTTCCAGGACATACTTGTAAGAAAACTGTCTAATTGTGGTATAACTCTTAAAATACGCATTTAGTATTTCCAGAAATGATATAAAACTTGTAAGAAGCCCTTGAAATAAAAGTAAGTAGGTTCTAACTACATACCCTGCGGTTTTCAATCACTGACATTACCCGTGGAAAACAGGGAAATTACCAGAAAACTGATAATATTTACAACTCCAGCCACTTTAGCGAGCATTTTCACTTGAATTTTCTTTCAAATATTAGGAATTCATGTTTATACAGCTCAAAATTAGTGTATAAAGACTGTAAGAGAGGACTATACTGCTTATGTTTACAATTGAGGCCGAATTTCTCGAGAGTCTTTTTGGTTAATCAGTTAATATCCTGACGTTTCCAGTACATACTTGTAAGAAAACTCTCTAATTGTGGTATAAATCTTAAAATACGCAATTAGAGTTTCCAGAAATGATTTAAAACTTGTAATAAGTACTTGAAATAAAAGTAAGTAGGTTCTTACTACATACCCTGCCGTTTTCAGTCACTGCCATTACCCGTGGAAAACAGGGAAGTGACCAGATAACTGATAATATTTACAACTCCGGCCACTTTAGCGAGCGTTTTCACTTAAATTTGCTTTCAAATATTAGGAATTCATGTTTATACAGCTCAAAATTAGTGTAGAAAGACTGGAAGTGAGGACTATACTGCTTATGTTTACAATTGAGGCGGAATTTCTCTAGCATCTTTTTGGTGAATCAGTAAATATCCTGACGGTTCCAGTACATACTTGTAAGAAAACTGTCTAGTTGTGGTATAACTCTTACAATACGCATTGCGAGTTTCCAGAAATGATTTAAAACTTGTAATAAGCACTAGAAATAAACATAAGTAGGTTCTTAATATATACCCTGCCGTTTTCAATCACTGACATTACAGGTGGAAAGCAGGGAAATGACCAGAAAACTGATAATATTTACAACTCCGGCCACTTTACCGAGCGTTTTCACTTGAATTTGCTTTCAAATATTAGGAATTCATGTTTATACAGCTAAAAATTAGTGTAGAAAGACTGTAAGAGAGGACTATACTGCTTATGTTTACAATTGAGGCCGAATTTCTATAGCGTCTTTTGGTGAATCAGTTATTATCCTGAATAGTCCAGTATATACTTGTAAGAAAACAGTCTAATTGTGGTATAACTCTTAAAATACGCATTTAGTATTTTCAGAAATGATATAAAACTTGTAATAAGCACTTGAAATAAAAGTAAGTAGGTTCTAACTACATACCCTGCCGTTTGCAATCACTGACATTACCCGTGGAATGCAGGGAAATGACCAGAACACTGATAATATTTACAACTCCGGCCACTTTACCAAGCGTTTTCACTTGAATTTGCTTTCAAACATTAGGAATTCATGTTTATACAGCTCAAAATTAGTGTAGATGGAATGTAAGTGAGGACTATACTGCTTATGTTTACAATTGAGGCCGAATTTCTCGAGAGTCTTTTTGGTGAATCAGTTAATATCCTGACGTTTCCAGTACATACTTGTAAGAAAACTCTCTAATTGTGGTATAAATCTTAAAATACGCAATTAGAGTTTCCAGAAATGATTTAAAACTTGTAATAAGTACTTGAAATAAAAGTAAGTAGGTTCTTACTACATACCCTGCCGTTTTCAAAAACTGACATTACCCGTGGAAAGTAGGGAAGTGACCAGAAAACGGATAATATTTACAACTCCGGCCACATAAGCGAGCGTTTTCACTTGAATTTGCTTTTAAATATTAGGAATTCTTGTTTATACAGCTCAAAATTAGTGTAGAAAGACTGGAAGTGAGGACTATACTGCTTATGTTTACAATTGAGGCCGAATTTCTCTAGCGTCTTTTGGTGAATCAGTTATAATCCTGAACGGTTCCATTACATACTTGTAAGAAAACTGTCTAATTGTGGTATAACTCTTAAAATACGCATTTAGTATTTCCAGAAATGATATAAAACTTGTAATAAGCCCTTGAAATAAAAGTAAGTAGGTTCTAACTACATACCCTGCCGTTTTCAATCACTGACATTACCCGTGGAATGCAGGGAAATGACCAGAACACTGATAATATTTACAACTCCAGCCACTTTAGCGAGCATTTTCACTTTAATTTTCTTTCAAATATTAGGAATTCATGTTTATACAGCTCAAAATTAGTGTATAAAGACTGTAAGAGAGGACTATACTGCTTATGTTTACAATTGAGGCCGAATTTCTCGAGAGTCTTTTTGGTGAATCAGTTAATATCCTGACGTTTCCAGTACATACTTGTAAGAAAACTCTCTAATTGTGGTATAAATCTTAAAATACGCAATTAGAGTTTCCAGAAATGATTTAAAACTTGTAATAAGCTCTTGAAATAAAAGTAAGTAGGTTCTTACTACATACCCTGCCGTTTTCAATCACTGACATTACCCGTGGAAAACAGGGAAGTGACCAGAAAACTGATAATATTTACAACTCCGGCCACTTTACCGAGCGTTTTCACTTGAATTTGCTTTCAAATATTAGGAATTCATGTTTATACAGCTAAAAATTAGTATAGAAAGACTGTAAGAGAGGACTATACTGCTTATGTTTACAATTGAGGCCGAATTTCTATAGCGTCTTTTGGTGAATCAGTTATTATCCTGAATGGTCCAGTATATACTTGTAAGAAAACTGTCTAATTGTGGTATAACTCTTAAAATACGCATTTAGTATTTCCAGAAATGATATAAAACTTGTAATAAGCCCTTGAAATAAAAGTAAGTAGGTTCTAACTACATACCCTGCCGTTTTCAATCACTGACATTACCCGTGGAATGCAGGGAAATGACCAGAACACTGATAATATTTACAACTCCGGCCACTTTAGCGAGCATTTTAACTTGAATTTTCTTTCAAATATTAGGAATTCATGTTTATACAGCTCAAAATTAGTGTATAAAGACTGTAAGAGAGGACTATACTGCTTATGTTTACAATTGAGGCCGAATTTCTCGAGAGTCTTTTTGGTGAATCAGTTAATATCCTGACGTTTCCAGTACATACTTGTAAGAAAACTCTCTAATTGTGGTATAAATCTTAAAATACGCAATTAGAGTTTCCAGAAATGATTTAAAACTTGTAATAAGCTCTTGAAATAAAAGTAAGTAGGTTCTTACTACATACCCTGCCGTTTTCAGTCACTGCCATTACCCGTGGAAAACAGGGAAGTCACCAGATAACTGATAATATTTACAACTCCGGCCACTTTACCAAGCGTTTTCACTTGAATTTGCTTTCAAATATTAGGAATTCATGTTTATACAGCTCAAAATTAGTGTATAAAGACTGTAAGAGAGGACTATACTGCTTATGTTTACAATTGAGGCCGAATTTCTCAAGAGTCTTTTTGGTGAATCAGTTAATATCCTGACGTTTCCAGTACATACTTGTAAGAAAACTCTCTAATTGTGGTATAAATCTTAAAATACGCAATTAGAGTTTCCAGAAATGATTTAAAACTTGTAATAAGTACTTGAAATAAAAGTAAGTAGGTTCCTACTACATACCCTGCCGTTTTCAATCACTGACATTACCCGTGGAAAGTAGGGAAGTGAACAGAAAACGGATAATATTTACTACTCCGGCCACTTTAGCGAGAGTTTTCACTTGAATTTGCTTTTAAATATTAGGAATTCTTGTTTATACAGCTCAAAATTAGTGTAGAAAGACTGGAAGTGAGGACTATACTGCTTATGTTTACAATTGAGGCCGAATTTCTCTAGCGTCTTTTGGTGAATCAGTTATTATCCTGAACGGTTCCAGTACATACTTGTAAGAAAACTGTCTAGTTGTGGTATAACTCTTAAAATACGCATTGCGAGTTTCCAGAAATGATTTAAAACTTGTAATAAGCACTAGAAATAAACGTAAGTAGGTTCTTAATATATACCCTGCCGTTTTCAATCACTGACATTACAGGTGGAAAGCAGGGAAATGACCAGAAAACTGATAATATTTACAACTCCGGCCACTTTACCGAGCGTTTTCACTTGAATTTGCTTTCAAATATTAGGAATTCATGTTTATACAGCTCAAAATTAGTGTAGAAAGACTGTAAGAGAGGACTATACTGCTTATGTTTACAATTGAGGCCGAATTTCTCTAGCGTCTTTTTAGTGAATCAGTAAATATCCTGACAGTTCCAGTACATACTTGTAAGAAAACTGTCTAATTGTGGTATAACTCTTGAAATACGCATTTAGTGTTTCCAGAAATGATTTATAACTTGTAATAAGCACTTGAAATGAATGTAAGCAGATTATGACCACATATCCTGCCATTTTCAATGACTGACATGACCCGTGGAAAGCAGGGAAATGACCAGAAAACTGACAATATTTACAACTCATGGCACTTTAGGGAGCGTTTTCATTTGAATTTGCTTTCAAATACTAGGCATTCATGTTTATACAGCTCAAAATTAGTCTAGAAATACTGTAAATGAGGACTATACTGCCTATGTTTACAATTGAGGCCGAATTTCTCTAGCGTCTTTTTGGTGAATCAGTTAATATCTTGACGGTTCCAGTACATACTTGTAAGAAAACTGTCTAATTGTGGTATAACTCTTAAAATACGCATTTAGATTTTCCAGAAATGATTTAAAACTGGTAACAAGCACTTGAAATAAAAGTATGTAGGTTCTTACTACATACCCTGCCGTTTTCAATCACTGACATTACACGTGGAAAGCAGGGAAATGACCAGAAAACTGATAATATTTACAACTCCGGCCACTTTACCGAGTGTTTTCACTTGAATTTGCTTTCAAATATTTGAATCCATGTTTATACAGCTCAAAATTAGTGTAGAAAGACTGTAAGTGAGGACTCTACTGCTTATGTTTACAATTGAGGCTGAATTTCTCTAGCGTCTTTTGGTGAATCGGTTAATATCCTGACGGTTCCAGTACACACTTGTAATTAAACTCTCTAATTGTGGTAAAAGCCTTAAAATACGCATTTAGAGTTTCCAGAAATGGTTAAAAACTTGTAATAAACACTTGAAATAAAAGTAAGTAGGTTCTTACTACATACCCTGCCCTTTTCAATCACTGACATTACCCGTGGAAAGCAGGAAAATGACCAGAAAACTGATAATATTTTCAAATCCGGCCACTTTAGAGAGCGTTTTCACTTGAATTTGCTTTCAAATTTAGGAATTCATATTTATACAGCTCAAAATTAGTGTAGACAGACTGTTAGTGAGGACTACACTGTTTATGTTTACAATAGAGGTCGAATTTCTCTACTTTTTGTGTGTGAATCAGTTAAAAAGCTGACTCTTCAAGTACATACTTCTAAAAACACTGAGTAATTGTAGTAAAACTCTTAAAATACGCAATTATTTTTTCCAGAATTGATTAAAAACTTGTAAGAAACACTTGATAGAAAAGTAAATAGATTCTTACTACCTTTCCTTCTGTTTTCAGTCAGGGAGACTACCAGTGGAAAGCTCTGAAATGACCAGAAAACGGATGATATTTACAAAGCCGGCTATTTTAGGGAGCGTTTTCACAAGAATCTGCTTTCACATATAAGGAATTCCTGTTTATACTGTGCAAAATGTGTGTAGAAAACTGTATGTGAGGACTGTACTGTTTATGTTTACAATTGAGGCCGAATTTCTCTGGCTTTTTGTGGGTGAATCAGTTAAAATGCTGACTATTCAAGTACACACTTCTAAAAACACTGTCTAATTGTGGTAAAACTCTTAAACTACGCAATTATAGTTTCCAGAAATGATTAAAAACTTGAAAGAAAGAGAAACAAATGAAATAAAAGGAAATAGATTCTTACTACCTTTACTGCTGTTTTAAATCATGGAAACTACCAGTGGAAACCTGGGAAATGACCAGAAAACTGAAAATATTTACAACTCAGGCTACTTCAGCGAGCATTTTCACAAGAATTTTCTTTCAAATATTAGGAATTCATATGTATATAGCACAAAATTTGTGTAGAAAGACTGTATGTGATGACTGTACTCTTTAGGTTTACAGTTAAGGCTGAATTTCTCTGGCTTTTTGTGTGTGAATCAGTTAAAATGCTGAATATTCAAGTACATACTTCTAAAAATACTGTCTTATGATGGTAAAACTCTTAAAATTCGCAATTATAGTTTCCAGAAATGATTAAAACCTGGTAAGATACACTTGAAATAAAAGTAAATACATTCTGAGTACTTTTCCTACCGTGTTCAATCACGGAGACTACCCGTTGAAAGTAGGGAAATGACCACAAAACTGAAAATATTTACAACTCAGGCTACTTCAGAGAGCATTTTCACAAGAAATTTCTTTCAAATACTAGGAATTCACGTTTATACAGCTCAAAATTAGTGTAGAAAGACTGTAAGTGAGGACTATACTGCTTATGTTTACAATTGAGGCCGAATTTCTCTAGCGTCTTTTTAGTGAATCAGCTAATATCCTTACGGTTCCAGTACACACTTGTAAGAAAACTCTCTAATTGTGGTATAAATCTTAAAATACGCAATTAGAGTTCCCAGAAATGATTTAAAACTTGTAATAAGTACTTGAAATAAAAGTAAGTAGGTTCTTACTACATACCCTGCCGTTTTCAATCACTGCCATTACCCGTGGAAAACAGGGAAGTGACCAGAAAACTGATAATATTTACAACTCCGGCCACTTTAGCTAGCGTTTTCACTTAAATTTGCTTTCAAATATTAGGAATTCATATTTATACAGCTCAAAATTAGTGTAGAAAGACTGTAAGTGAGGACTATACTGCTTATGTTTACAATTGAGGCCGAATTTCTCTGGAATCTTTTTGGCGAATCATTAAATATCCTGACGGTTCCAGTACATACTTGCAAGAAAACTGTCTAGTTGTGGTATAACTCTTAAAATACGCATTGCGAGTTTCCAGAAATGATTTAAAACTTGTAATAAGCACTAGAAATAAAAGTAAGTAGGTTCTTAATATATACCCTGCCGTTTTCAATCACTGACATTACAGGTGGAAAGCAGGGAAATGACCAGAAAACTGATAATATTTACAACTCCGGCCACTTTACCGAGCGTTTTCACTTGAATTTGCTTTCAAATATTAGGAATTCATGTTTATACAGCTAAAACTTAGTATAGAAAGACTGTAAGAGAGGACTATACTGCTTATGTTTACAATTGAGGCCGAATTTCTATAGCGTCTTTTGGTGAATCAGTTATTATCCTGAATGGTCCAGTATATACTTGTAAGAAAACAGTCTAATTGTGGTATAACTCTTAAAATACGCATTTAGTATTTTTAGAAATGATATAAAACTTGTAATAAGCCCTTGAAATAAAAGTAAGTAGGTTCTAACTACATACCCTGCCGTTTTCAATCACTGACATTACCCGTGGAATGCAGGGAAATGACCAGAACACTGATAATATTTACAACTCCGGCCACTTTAGCGAGCATTTTCACTTGAATTTTCTTTCAAATATTAGGAATTCATGTTTATACAGCTCAAAATTAGTGTATAAAGACTGTAAGAGAGGACTATACTGCTTATGTTTACAATTGAGGCCGAATTTCTCGAGAGTCTTTTTGGTGAATCAGTTAATATCCTGACGTTTCCAGTACATACTTGTAAGAGAACTCTCTAATTGTGGTATAAATCTTAAAATACGCAATTAGAGTTTCCAGAAATGATTTAAAACTTGTAATAAGCTCTTGAAATAAAAGTAAGTAGGTTCTTACTACATACCCTGCCGTTTTCAGTCACTGCCATTACCAGTGGAAAACAGGGAAGTGACCAGATAACTGATAATATTTACAACTCTGGCCACTTCACCGAGCGTTTTCACTGGAATTTGCTTTCAAATATTAGGAATTCATGTTTATACAGCTCAAAATTAGTGTATAAAGACTGTAAGAGAGGACAATACTGCTTATGTTTACAATTGAGGCCGAATTTCTCAAGAGTCTTTTTGGTGAATCAGTTAATATCCTGACGTTTCCAGTACATACTTGTAAGAAAACTCTCTAATTGTGGTATAAATCTTAAAATACGCAATTAGAGTTTCCAGAAATGATTTAAAACTTGTAATAAGTACTTGAAATAAAAGTAAGTAGGTTCCTACTACATACCCTGCCGTTTTCAATCACTGACATTACCCGTGGAAAGTAGGGAAGTGAACAGAAAACGGATAATATTTACAACTCCGGCCACTTTAGCGAGCGTTTTCACTTGAATTTGCTTTTAAATATTAGGAATTCTTGTTTATACAGCTCAAAATTAGTGTAGAAAGACTGGAAGTGAGGACTATACTGCTTATGTTTACAATTGAGGCCGAATTTCTCTAGCGTCTTTTGGTGAATCAGTTATTATCCTGAACGGTTCCAGTACATACTTGTAAGAAAACTGTCTAATTGTGGTATAACTCTTAAAATACGCATTGCGAGTTTCCAGAAATGATTTAAAACTTGTAATAAGCACTAGAAATAAACGTAAGTAGGTTCTTAATATATACCCTGCCGTTTTCAATCACTGACATTACAGGTGGAAAGCAGGGAAATGACCAGAAAACTGATAATATTTACAACTCCGGCCACTTTACCGAGCGTTTTCACTTGAATTTGCTTTCAAATATTAGGAATTCATGTTTATACAGCTCAAAATTAGTGTAGAAAGACTGTAAGAGAGGACTATACTGCTTATGTTTACAATTGAGGCCGAATTTCTCTAGCGTCTTTTTGGTGAATCAGTAAATATCCTGAGGGTTCCAGTACATACTTGTAAGAAAACTGTCTAATTGTGGTATAACTCTTGAAATACGCATTTAGTGTTTCCAGAAATGATTTATAACTTGTAATAAGCACTTGAAATGAATGTAAGCAGATTATGACCACATATCCTGCCATTTTCAATGACTGACATGACCCGTGGAAAGCAGGGAAATGACCAGAAAACTGACAATATTTACAACTCATGGCACTTTAGGGAGCGTTTTCACTTGAATTTGCTCTCAAATACTAGGCATTCATGTTTATACAGCTCAAAATTAGTCTAGAAATACTGTAAATGAGGACTATACTGCCTATGTTTACAATTGAGGCCGAATTTCTCTAGCGTCTTTTTGGTGAATCAGTTAATATCCTGAGGGTACCAGTACATACTTGTAAGAAAACTGTCTAATTGTGGTATAACTCTTAAAATACGCATTTAGAGTTTCCAGAAATGATTTAAAACTGGTAACAAGCACTTGAAATAAAAGTATGTAGGTTCTTACTACATACCCTGCCGTTTTCAATCACTGACATTACACGTGGAAAGCAGGGAAATGACCAGAAAACTGATAATATTTACAACTCCGGCCACTTTACCGAGCGTTTTCACTTGAATTTGCTTTCAAATATTTGAATCCATGTTTATACAGCTCAAAATTAGTGTAGAAAGACTGTAAGTGAGGACTCTACTGCTTATGTTTACAATTGAGGCTGAATTTCTCTAGCGTCTTTTGGTGAATCGGTTAATATCCTGACGGTTCCAGTACACACTTGTAATTAAACTCTCTAATTGTGATAAAAGCCTTAAAATACGCATTTAGAGTTTCCAGAAATGGTTAAAAACTTGTAATAAACACTTGAAATAAAAGTAAGTAGGTTCTTACTACATACCCTGCCCTTTTCAATCACTGACATTACCCGTGGAAAGCAGGAAAATGACCAGAAAACTGATAATATTTTCAAATCCGGCCACTTTAGAGAGCGTTTTCACTTGAATTTGCTTTCAAATTTAGGAATTCATATTTATACAGCTCAAAATTAGTGTAGACAGACTGTTAGTGAGGACTACACTGTTTATGTTTACAATAGAGGTCGAATTTCTCTACTTTTTGTGTGTGAATCAGTTAAAAAGCTGACTCTTCAAGTACATACTTCTAAAAACACTGAGTAATTGTAGTAAAACTCTTAAAATACGCAATTATTTTTTCCAGAATTGATTAAAAACTTGTAAGAAACACTTGATAGAAAAGTAAATAGATTCTTACTACCTTTCCTTCTGTTTTCAGTCAGGGAGACTACCAGTGGAAAGCTCTGAAATGACCAGAAAACGGATGATATTTACAAAGCCGGCTATTTTAGGGAGCGTTTTCACAAGAATCTGCTTTCACATATAAGGAATTCCTGTTTATACCGTGCAAAATGTGTGTAGAAAACTGTATGTGAGGACTGTACTGTTTATGTTTACAATTGAGGCCGAATTTCTCTGGCTTTTTGTGGGTGAATCAGTTAAAATGCTGACTATTCAAGTACACACTTCTAAAAACACTGTCTAATTGTGGTAAAACTCTTAAACTACGCAATTATAGTTTCCAGAAATGATTAAAAACTTGAAAGAAAGAGAAACAAATGAAATAAAAGGAAATAGATTCTTACTACCTTTACTGCTGTTTTAAATCATGGAGACTACCAGTGGAAACCTGGGAAATGACCAGAAAACTGAAAATATTTACAACTCAGGCTACTTCAGCGAGCATTTTCACAAGAATTTTCTTTCAAATATTAGGAATTCATATGTATATAGCACAAAATTTGTGTAGAAAGACTGTATGTGATGACTGTACTCTTTAGGTTTACAGTTAAGGCTGAATTTCTCTGGCTTTTTGTGTGTGAATCAGTTAAAATGCTGAATATTCAAGTACATACTTCTAAAAATACTGTCTTATGATGGTAAAACTCTTAAAATTCGCAATTATAGTTTCCAGAAATGATTAAAACCTTGTAAGATACACTTGAAATAAAAGTAAATACATTCTGAGTACTTTTCCTACCGTGTTCAATCACGGAGACTACCCGTTGAAAGTAGGGAAATGACCACAAAACTGAAAATATTTACAACTCAGGCTACTTCAGAGAGCATTTTCACAAGAAATTTCTTTCAAATACTAGGAATTCACGTTTATACAGCTCAAAATTAGTGTAGAAAGACTGTAAGTGAGGACTATACTGCTTATGTTTACAATTGAGGCCGAATTTCTCTAGCGTCTTTTTAGTGAATCAGCTAATATCCTTATGGTTCCAATACAAACTTGTAATTAAACTCTCTAATTACAGTAAAACCCTTAAAATAGGCATTAAGAGTTTCCAGAAACGATTAAAAACTTTTAATAAACACTTGAAATAAAAGTAAGTAGATTATTACTACATATCCTGCCGTTTTCAATCACTGACATTACCCGTGGAAAGCAGGGATATGACCAGAAAACTGAAAATATTTACAACTCATGACACTTTAGGGAGCGTTTTCACTTGAATTTGCTTTCAAATACTAGGAATTCATGTTTATACAGCTCAAAATTAGTGTAGAAAGACTGTAAGTGAGGACTATACTGTTTATGTTTACAATTTAGGCCGAATTGTTCTAGCGTCTTTTTAGTGAATCAGTTAATATCCTTACGGTTCCAGTACATACTTGTAATTAAACTCTCTAATTGCGGTAAAACCCTTAAAATACACATTTAGACTTTCCAGAAACGATTAAAAACTTGTAATAAACACTTGAAATAAAAGTAAGTAGGTTCTTAATACATACCCTGCCGTTTTCAATCACTGACATTACCCGTGGAAAGCAGGGAAATGACCAGAAAACTGATAATATTTACAACTCCGGCCACTTTAGCGAGCGTTTTCACTTGAATTTGCTTTCAAATTTAGGAATTCGTTTATACAGCTCAAAATTAGTGTCGAAAGACTGTAAGTGAGGACTATACTGCTTATGTTTACAATTGAGGCCGAATTTCTCTAGCGTCTTTTTGGTGAATCAGTTAATATCCTGAGGGTTCCAGTACATACTTGTAAGAAAACTGTCTAATTGTGGTATAACTCTTAAAATACGCATTTAGAGTTTCCAGAAATGATTTAAAACTTGTAATAAGCCCTTGAAATAAAAGTAAGTAGGTTCTTACTACATATCCTGCCATTTGCAATGACTGACATGACCCGTGGAAAGCAGGGAAATGACCAGAAAACTGAAAATATTTACAACTCATGGCACCTTAGGGAGCTTTTTCACTTGAATTTGCTTTCAAATATTAGGCATTCATGTTTATACAGCTCAAAATTAGTGTAGAAATACTGTAAATGAGGACTATACTGCCTATGTTTACAATTGAGGCCGAATTTCTCTAGCATCTTTTTGGTGAATCAGGTAATATCCTGACGGTTCCAGTACATACTTGTAAGAAAACTGTCTAATTGTGGTATAACTCATAAAATACGCATTTACAGTTTCCAGAAATGATTTAAAACTGGTAATAAGCACTTGAAATAAAAGTAAGTAGGTTCTTACTACATACCCTGCCGTTTTCAATCACTGACATTACCCGTGGAAAGCAGGGAAATGACCAGAAAACTGATAATATTTACAACTCTGGCCACTTTAGCGAGCTTTTTCACTTGAATTTGCTTTGAAATATTTGAATCCATGTTTATACAGCTCAAAATTAGTGTAGAAAGATGTAAGTGAGGACTATACTACTTATGTTTACAATTGAGGACGAATTTCTCTAGCGTCTTTTTGGTGATTCAGTTAATATCCTGAGGGTTCCAGTACATACTTGTAAGAAAACTGTCTAATTGTGGTATAACTCTTAAAATACGCATTTAGAGTTTCCAGAAATGATTTAAAACTTGTAATAAGCTCTTGAAATAAAGTAAGTAGAGTATTACTACATATCCTGCCGTTTTCAATGACTGACATGACCCGTGGAAAGCAGGGAAGTGACCAGATAACTGTTAATATTTACAACTCATGGTACTTTAGGGAGCGTTTTCACTTGAATTTGCTTTCAAATATTAGGCATTCATGTTTATACAGCTCAAAATTAGTGTAGAATTACTGTAAATGAGGACTATACTGCCTATGTTTAATATTGAGGCCGAATTTCTCTACCATCTTTTTGGTGAATCAGGTAATATCCTGACGGTTGCAGTACATACTTGTAAGAAAACTGTCTAATTGTGGTATAACTCATAAAATACACATTTACAGTTTCCAGAAATTTTTTAAAACTGGTAATAAGCACTTGAAATAAAAGTAAGTAGGTTCTTACTACATACCCTGCCCTTTTCAATCACTGACATTGCAGGTGGAAAGCAGGGAAATGACCAGAAAACTGATAATATTTACAACTCCGGCCACTTTACCGAGCGTTTTCACTTGAATTTGCTTTCAAATATTTGAATCCATGTTTATACAGCTCAAAAATTAGTGTAGAAAGACTGTAAGTGAGGACTATACTGCTTACGTTTACAATTGAGGCCGAATGTCTCTAGCGTCTTTTTGGTGAATCAGTTAATATCCTGAGGGTTCCAGTACATAATTGTAATTAAACTCTTTAATTGTGGTAAAACCCTTAAAATACGCATTTAGAGTTTCCAGAAATGATTAAAAACTTGTAATAAACACTTGAAATAAAAGTAAGTAGGTTCTTACTACATACCCTGCCGTTTTCAATGACTGACATGACCCGTGGAAAGCAGGGAAATGACCAGAAAACTGATAATATTTACAACTCTGGCCACTTTAGCGAGCGTTTTCACTTGAATTTGCTTTCAAATATTAGGAATCCATGTTTATACAGCTCAAAATTAGTGTAGAAAGACTAAGTGAGGACTATACTGCTTATTTTTACAATTGAGGCCGAATTTCTCTAGCGTCTTTTTGGTGAATCAGTTAATATCCTGAGGGTTCCAGTACATACTTGTAAGAAAACTGTCTAATTGTGGTATAACTCTTAAAATACGCATTTAGAGTTTTCAGAAATGATTTAAAACTTGTAATAAGTACTTGAAATAAAAGTAAGTAGGTTCTTACCACATACCCTGCCGTTTTTAATCACTGACATTATCCGTGGAAATCAGGGAATTGACCAGAAAACTGATAATATTTACATCTGCGGCCACTTTACCGAGCGTTTTCACTTGAATTTTCTTTGAAATATTAGGAATCCATGTTTATACAGCTCAAAATTAGTGTAGAAAGACTGTAAGTGAGGACTATACTGCTTAGGTTTACAATTGAGGACGAATTTCTCTAACGTCTTTTTGGTGAATCAGTAAATATCCTGAGGGTTCCAGTACATACTTGTTAGAAAACTGTCTAATTGTGGTATAACTCTTAAAATACGCATTTAGAGTTTCCAGAAATGATTTAAAACTTGTAATAAGCACTTGAAATGAAAGTAAGCAAATTATTACTACATATCCTGCCATTTGCAATGACTGACATGACCCGTGGATAGCAGGGAAATGACCAGAAAACTGAAAATATTTACAACTCATGGCACCTTAGGGAGCGTTTTCACTTGAATTTGCTTTCAAATACTAGGCATTCATGTTTATACAGCTCAAAACTAGTGTAGAAATACTGTAAATGAGGACTATACTGCCTACGTTTACAATTGAAGCCGAATTTCTCTAGCATCTTTTTGGTGAATCAGGTAATATCCTGACGGTTCCAGTACATACTTGTAAGAAAACTGTCTAATTGTGGTATAACTCATAAAATACGCATTTACAGTTTCCAGAAATGATTTAAAACTGGTAATAAGCACTTGAAATAAAAGTAAGTAGGTTCTTACTACATACCCTGCCGTTTTCAATCACTGACATTACCCGTGGAAAGCAGGGAAATGACCAGAAAACTGATAATATTTACAACTCTGGCCACTTTAGCGAGCTTTTTCACTTGAATTTGCTTTGAAATATTTGAATCCATGTTTATACAGCTCAAAATTAGTGTAGAAAGATGTAAGTGAGGACTGAACTACTTATGTTTACAATTGAGGACGAATTTCTCTAGCGTCTTTTTGGTGATTCAGTTAATATCCTGAGGGTTCCAGTACATACTTGTAAGAAAACTGTCTAATTGTGGTATAACTCTTAAAATACGCATTTAGAGTTTCCAGAAATGATTTAAAACTTGTAATAAGCTCTTGAAATAAAAGTAAGTAGGTTCTTACTACATACCCTGCCGTTTTCAGTCACTGCCATTACCCGTGGAAAACAGGGAAGTGACCAGATAACTGATAATATTTACAACTCTGGCCACTTCACCGAGCGTTTTCACTGGAATTTGCTTTCAAATATTAGGAATTCATGTTTATACAGCTCAAAATTAGTGTATAAAGACTGTAAGAGAGGACAATACTGCTTATGTTTACAATTGAGGCCGAATTTCTCAAGAGTCTTTTTGGTGAATCAGTTAATATCCTGACGTTTCCAGTACATACTTGTAAGAAAACTCTCTAATTGTGGTATAAATCTTAAAATACGCAATTAGAGTTTCCAGAAATGATTTAAAACTTGTAATAAGTACTTGAAATAAAAGTAAGTAGGTTCCTACTACATACCCTGCCGTTTTCAATCACTGACATTACCCGTGGAAAGTAGGGAAGTGAACAGAAAACGGATAATATTTACAACTCCGGCCACTTTAGCGAGCGTTTTCACTTGAATTTGCTTTTAAATATTAGGAATTCTTGTTTATACAGCTCAAAATTAGTGTAGAAAGACTGGAAGTGAGGACTATACTGCTTATGTTTACAATTGAGGCCGAATTTCTCTAGCGTCTTTTGGTGAATCAGTTATTATCCTGAACGGTTCCAGTACATACTTGTAAGAAAACTGTCTAATTGTGGTATAACTCTTAAAATACGCATTGCGAGTTTCCAGAAATGATTTAAAACTTGTAATAAGCACTAGAAATAAACGTAAGTAGGTTCTTAATATATACCCTGCCGTTTTCAATCACTGACATTACAGGTGGAAAGCAGGGAAATGACCAGAAAACTGATAATATTTACAACTCCGGCCACTTTACCGAGCGTTTTCACTTGAATTTGCTTTCAAATATTAGGAATTCATGTTTATACAGCTCAAAATTAGTGTAGAAAGACTGTAAGAGAGGACTATACTGCTTATGTTTACAATTGAGGCCGAATTTCTCTAGCGTCTTTTTGGTGAATCAGTAAATATCCTGAGGGTTCCAGTACATACTTGTAAGAAAACTGTCTAATTGTGGTATAACTCTTGAAATACGCATTTCGTGTTTCCAGAAATGATTTATAACTTGTAATAAGCACTTGAAATGAATGTAAGCAGATTATGACCACATATCCTGCCATTTTCAATGACTGACATGACCCGTGGAAAGCAGGGAAATGACCAGAAAACTGACAATATTTACAACTCATGGCACTTTAGGGAGCGTTTTCACTTGAATTTGCTTTCAAATACTAGGCATTCATGTTTATACAGCTCAAAATTAGTCTAGAAATACTGTAAATGAGGACTATACTGCCTATGTTTACAATTGAGGCCGAATTTCTCTAGCGTCTTTTTGGTGAATCAGTTAATATCCTGAGGGTTCCAGTACTTACTTGTAAGAAAACTGTCTAATTGTGGTATAACTCTTAAAATACGCATTTAGAGTTTCCAGAAATGATTTAAAACTGGTAACAAGCACTTGAAATAAAAGTATGTAGGTTCTTACTACATACCCTGCCGTTTTCAATCACTGACATTACACGTGGAAAGCAGGGAAATGACCAGAAAACTGATAATATTTACAACTCCGGCCACTTTACCGAGCGTTTTCACTTGAATTTGCTTTCAAATATTTGAATCCATGTTTATACAGCTCAAAATTAGTGTAGAAAGACTGTAAGTGAGGACTCTACTGCTTATGTTTACAATTGAGGCTGAATTTCTCTAGCGTCTTTTGGTGAATCGGTTAATATCCTGACGGTTCCAGTACACACTTGTAATTAAACTCTCTAATTGTGATAAAAGCCTTAAAATACGCATTTAGAGTTTCCAGAAATGGTTAAAAACTTGTAATAAACACTTGAAATAAAAGTAAGTAGGTTCTTACTACATACCCTGCCCTTTTCAATCACTGACATTACCCGTGGAAAGCAGGAAAATGACCAGAAAACTGATAATATTTTCAAATCCGGCCACTTTAGAGAGCGTTTTCACTTGAATTTGCTTTCAAATTTAGGAATTCATATTTATACAGCTCAAAATTAGTGTAGACAGACTGTTAGTGAGGACTACACTGTTTATGTTTACAATAGAGGTCGAATTTCTCTACTTTTTGTGTGTGAATCAGTTAAAAAGCTGACTCTTCAAGTACATACTTCTAAAAACACTGAGTAATTGTAGTAAAACTCTTAAAATACGCAATTATTTTTTCCAGAATTGATTAAAAACTTGTAAGAAACACTTGATAGAAAAGTAAATAGATTCTTACTACCTTTCCTTCTGTTTTCAGTCAGGGAGACTACCAGTGGAAAGCTCTGAAATGACCAGAAAACGGATGATATTTACAAAGCCGGCTATTTTAGGGAGCGTTTTCATAAGAATCTGCTTTCACATATAAGGAATTCCTGTTTATACCGTGCAAAATGTGTGTAGAAAACTGTATGTGAGGACTGTACTGTTTATGTTTACAATTGAGGCCGAATTTCTCTGGCTTTTTGTGGGTGAATCAGTTAAAATGCTGACTATTCAAGTACACACTTCTAAAAACACTGTCTAATTGTGGTAAAACTCTTAAACTACGCAATTATAGTTTCCAGAAATGATTAAAAACTTGAAAGAAAGAGAAACAAATGAAATAAAAGGAAATAGATTCTTACTACCTTTACTGCTGTTTTAAATCATGGAGACTACCAGTGGAAACCTGGGAAATGACCAGAAAACTGAAAATATTTACAACTCAGGCTACTTCAGCGAGCATTTTCACAAGAATTTTCTTTCAAATATTAGGAATTCATATGTATATAGCACAAAATTTGTGTAGAAAGACTGTATGTGATGACTGTACTCTTTAGGTTTACAGTTAAGGCTGAATTTCTCTGGCTTTTTGTGTGTGAATCAGTTAAAATGCTGAATATTCAAGTACATACTTCTAAAAATACTGTCTTATGATGGTAAAACTCTTAAAATTCGCAATTATAGTTTCCAGAAATGATTAAAACCTTGTAAGATACACTTGAAATAAAAGTAAATACATTCTGAGTACTTTTCCTACCGTGTTCAATCACGGAGACTACCCGTTGAAAGTAGGGAAATGACCACAAAACTGAAAATATTTACAACTCAGGCTACTTCAGAGAGCATTTTCACAAGAAATTTCTTTCAAATACTAGGAATTCACGTTTATACAGCTCAAAATTAGTGTAGAAAGACTGTAAGTGAGGACTATACTGCTTATGTTTACAATTGAGGCCGAATTTCTCTAGCGTCTTTTTAGTGAATCAGCTAATATCCTTATGGTTCCAGTACACACTTGTAATTAAACTCTCTAATTACAGTAAAACCCTTAAAATAGGCATTAAGAGTTTCCAGAAACGATTAAAAACTTTTAATAAACACTTGAAATAAAAGTAAGTAGATTATTACTACATATCCTGCCGTTTTCAATCACTGACATTACCCGTGGAAAGCAGGGATATGACCAGAAAACTGAAAATATTTACAACTCATGACACTTTAGGGAGCGTTTTCACTTGAATTTGCTTTCAAATACTAGGAATTCATGTTTATACAGCTCAAAATTAGTGTAGAAAGACTGTAAGTGAGGACTATACTGTTTATGTTTACAATTTAGGCCGAATTGTTCTAGCGTCTTTTTAGTGAATCAGTTAATATCCTTACGGTTCCAGTACATACTTGTAATTAAACTCTCTAATTGCGGTAAAACCCTTAAAATACACATTTAGACTTTCCAGAAACGATTAAAAACTTGTAATAAACACTTGAAATAAAAGTAAGTAGGTTCTTAATACATACCCTGCCGTTTTCAATCACTGACATTACCCGTGGAAAGCAGGGAAATGACCAGAAAACTGATAATATTTACAACTCCGGCCACTTTAGCGAGCGTTTTCACTTGAATTTGCTTTCAAATTTAGGAATTCGTTTATACAGCTCAAAATTAGTGTCGAAAGACTGTAAGTGAGGACTATACTGCTTATGTTTACAATTGAGGCCGAATTTCTCTAGCGTCTTTTTGGTGAATCAGTTAATATCCTGACGTTTCCAGTACATACTTGTAAGAAAACTCTCTAATTGTGGTATAAATCTTAAAATACGCAATTAGAGTTTCCAGAAATGATTTAAAACTTGTAATAAGTACTTGAAATAAAAGTAAGTAGGTTCCTACTACATACCCTGCCGTTTTCAATCACTGACATTACCCGTGGAAAGTAGGGAAGTGAACAGAAAACGGATAATATTTACAACTCCGGCCACTTTAGCGAGCGTTTTCACTTGAATTTGCTTTTAAATATTAGGAATTCTTGTTTATACAGCTCAAAATTAGTGTAGAAAGACTGGAAGTGAGGACTATACTGCTTATGTTTACAATTGAGGCCGAATTTCTCTAGCGTCTTTTGGTGAATCAGTTATTATCCTGAACGGTTCCAGTACATACTTGTAAGAAAACTGTCTAATTGTGGTATAACTCTTAAAATACGCATTGCGAGTTTCCAGAAATGATTTAAAACTTGTAATAAGCACTAGAAATAAACGTAAGTAGGTTCTTAATATATACCCTGCCGTTTTCAATCACTGACATTACAGGTGGAAAGCAGGGAAATGACCAGAAAACTGATAATATTTACAACTCCGGCCACTTTACCGAGCGTTTTCACTTGAATTTGCTTTCAAATATTAGGAATTCATGTTTATACAGCTCAAAATTAGTGTAGAAAGACTGTAAGAGAGGACTATACTGCTTATGTTTACAATTGAGGCCGAATTTCTCTAGCGTCTTTTTGGTGAATCAGTAAATATCCTGAGGGTTCCAGTACATACTTGTAAGAAAACTGTCTAATTGTGGTATAACTCTTGAAATACGCATTTCGTGTTTCCAGAAATGATTTATAACTTGTAATAAGCACTTGAAATGAATGTAAGCAGATTATGACCACATATCCTGCCATTTTCAATGACTGACATGACCCGTGGAAAGCAGGGAAATGACCAGAAAACTGACAATATTTACAACTCATGGCACTTTAGGGAGCGTTTTCACTTGAATTTGCTTTCAAATACTAGGCATTCATGTTTATACAGCTCAAAATTAGTCTAGAAATACTGTAAATGAGGACTATACTGCCTATGTTTACAATTGAGGCCGAATTTCTCTAGCGTCTTTTTGGTGAATCAGTTAATATCCTGAGGGTTCCAGTACTTACTTGTAAGAAAACTGTCTAATTGTGGTATAACTCTTAAAATACGCATTTAGAGTTTCCAGAAATGATTTAAAACTGGTAACAAGCACTTGAAATAAAAGTATGTAGGTTCTTACTACATACCCTGCCGTTTTCAATCACTGACATTACACGTGGAAAGCAGGGAAATGACCAGAAAACTGATAATATTTACAACTCCGGCCACTTTACCGAGCGTTTTCACTTGAATTTGCTTTCAAATATTTGAATCCATGTTTATACAGCTCAAAATTAGTGTAGAAAGACTGTAAGTGAGGACTCTACTGCTTATGTTTACAATTGAGGCTGAATTTCTCTAGCGTCTTTTGGTGAATCGGTTAATATCCTGACGGTTCCAGTACACACTTGTAATTAAACTCTCTAATTGTGATAAAAGCCTTAAAATACGCATTTAGAGTTTCCAGAAATGGTTAAAAACTTGTAATAAACACTTGAAATAAAAGTAAGTAGGTTCTTACTACATACCCTGCCCTTTTCAATCACTGACATTACCCGTGGAAAGCAGGAAAATGACCAGAAAACTGATAATATTTTCAAATCCGGCCACTTTAGAGAGCGTTTTCACTTGAATTTGCTTTCAAATTTAGGAATTCATATTTATACAGCTCAAAATTAGTGTAGACAGACTGTTAGTGAGGACTACACTGTTTATGTTTACAATAGAGGTCGAATTTCTCTACTTTTTGTGTGTGAATCAGTTAAAAAGCTGACTCTTCAAGTACATACTTCTAAAAACACTGAGTAATTGTAGTAAAACTCTTAAAATACGCAATTATTTTTTCCAGAATTGATTAAAAACTTGTAAGAAACACTTGATAGAAAAGTAAATAGATTCTTACTACCTTTCCTTCTGTTTTCAGTCAGGGAGACTACCAGTGGAAAGCTCTGAAATGACCAGAAAACGGATGATATTTACAAAGCCGGCTATTTTAGGGAGCGTTTTCATAAGAATCTGCTTTCACATATAAGGAATTCCTGTTTATACCGTGCAAAATGTGTGTAGAAAACTGTATGTGAGGACTGTACTGTTTATGTTTACAATTGAGGCCGAATTTCTCTGGCTTTTTGTGGGTGAATCAGTTAAAATGCTGACTATTCAAGTACACACTTCTAAAAACACTGTCTAATTGTGGTAAAACTCTTAAACTACGCAATTATAGTTTCCAGAAATGATTAAAAACTTGAAAGAAAGAGAAACAAATGAAATAAAAGGAAATAGATTCTTACTACCTTTACTGCTGTTTTAAATCATGGAGACTACCAGTGGAAACCTGGGAAATGACCAGAAAACTGAAAATATTTACAACTCAGGCTACTTCAGCGAGCATTTTCACAAGAATTTTCTTTCAAATATTAGGAATTCATATGTATATAGCACAAAATTTGTGTAGAAAGACTGTATGTGATGACTGTACTCTTTAGGTTTACAGTTAAGGCTGAATTTCTCTGGCTTTTTGTGTGTGAATCAGTTAAAATGCTGAATATTCAAGTACATACTTCTAAAAATACTGTCTTATGATGGTAAAACTCTTAAAATTCGCAATTATAGTTTCCAGAAATGATTAAAACCTTGTAAGATACACTTGAAATAAAAGTAAATACATTCTGAGTACTTTTCCTACCGTGTTCAATCACGGAGACTACCCGTTGAAAGTAGGGAAATGACCACAAAACTGAAAATATTTACAACTCAGGCTACTTCAGAGAGCATTTTCACAAGAAATTTCTTTCAAATACTAGGAATTCACGTTTATACAGCTCAAAATTAGTGTAGAAAGACTGTAAGTGAGGACTATACTGCTTATGTTTACAATTGAGGCCGAATTTCTCTAGCGTCTTTTTAGTGAATCAGCTAATATCCTTATGGTTCCAGTACACACTTGTAATTAAACTCTCTAATTACAGTAAAACCCTTAAAATAGGCATTAAGAGTTTCCAGAAACGATTAAAAACTTTTAATAAACACTTGAAATAAAAGTAAGTAGATTATTACTACATATCCTGCCGTTTTCAATCACTGACATTACCCGTGGAAAGCAGGGATATGACCAGAAAACTGAAAATATTTACAACTCATGACACTTTAGGGAGCGTTTTCACTTGAATTTGCTTTCAAATACTAGGAATTCATGTTTATACAGCTCAAAATTAGTGTAGAAAGACTGTAAGTGAGGACTATACTGTTTATGTTTACAATTTAGGCCGAATTGTTCTAGCGTCTTTTTAGTGAATCAGTTAATATCCTTACGGTTCCAGTACATACTTGTAATTAAACTCTCTAATTGCGGTAAAACCCTTAAAATACACATTTAGACTTTCCAGAAACGATTAAAAACTTGTAATAAACACTTGAAATAAAAGTAAGTAGGTTCTTAATACATACCCTGCCGTTTTCAATCACTGACATTACCCGTGGAAAGCAGGGAAATGACCAGAAAACTGATAATATTTACAACTCCGGCCACTTTAGCGAGCGTTTTCACTTGAATTTGCTTTCAAATTTAGGAATTCGTTTATACAGCTCAAAATTAGTGTCGAAAGACTGTAAGTGAGGACTATACTGCTTATGTTTACAATTGAGGCCGAATTTCTCTAGCGTCTTTTTGGTGAATCAGTTAATATCCTGAGGGTTCCAGTACATACTTGTAAGAAAACTGTCTAATTGTGGTATAACTCTTAAAATACGCATTTAGAGTTTCCAGAAATGATTTAAAACTTGTAATAAGCCCTTGAAATAAAAGTAAGTAGGTTCTTACTACATATCCTGCCATTTGCAATGACTGACATGACCCGTGGAAAGCAGGGAAATGACCAGAAAACTGAAAATATTTACAACTCATGGCACCTTAGGGAGCTTTTTCACTTGAATTTGCTTTCAAATATTAGGCATTCATGTTTATACAGCTCAAAATTAGTGTAGAAATACTGTAAATGAGGACTATACTGCCTATGTTTACAATTGAGGCCGAATTTCTCTAGCATCTTTTTGGTGAATCAGGTAATATCCTGACGGTTCCAGTACATACTTGTAAGAAAACTGTCTAATTGTGGTATAACTCATAAAATACGCATTTACAGTTTCCAGAAATGATTTAAAACTGGTAATAAGCACTTGAAATAAAAGTAAGTAGGTTCTTACTACATACCCTGCCGTTTTCAATCACTGACATTACCCGTGGAAAGCAGGGAAATGACCAGAAAACTGATAATATTTACAACTCTGGCCACTTTAGCGAGCTTTTTCACTTGAATTTGCTTTGAAATATTTGAATCCATGTTTATACAGCTCAAAATTAGTGTAGAAAGATGTAAGTGAGGACTATACTACTTATGTTTACAATTGAGGACGAATTTCTCTAGCGTCTTTTTGGTGATTCAGTTAATATCCTGAGGGTTCCAGTACATACTTGTAAGAAAACTGTCTAATTGTGGTATAACTCTTAAAATACGCATTTAGAGTTTCCAGAAATGATTTAAAACTTGTAATAAGCTCTTGAAATAAAGTAAGTAGAGTATTACTACATATCCTGCCGTTTTCAATGACTGACATGACCCGTGGAAAGCAGGGAAGTGACCAGATAACTGTTAATATTTACAACTCATGGTACTTTAGGGAGCGTTTTCACTTGAATTTGCTTTCAAATATTAGGCATTCATGTTTATACAGCTCAAAATTAGTGTAGAATTACTGTAAATGAGGACTATACTGCCTATGTTTAATATTGAGGCCGAATTTCTCTACCATCTTTTTGGTGAATCAGGTAATATCCTGACGGTTGCAGTACATACTTGTAAGAAAACTGTCTAATTGTGGTATAACTCATAAAATACACATTTACAGTTTCCAGAAATTTTTTAAAACTGGTAATAAGCACTTGAAATAAAAGTAAGTAGGTTCTTACTACATACCCTGCCCTTTTCAATCACTGACATTGCAGGTGGAAAGCAGGGAAATGACCAGAAAACTGATAATATTTACAACTCCGGCCACTTTACCGAGCGTTTTCACTTGAATTTGCTTTCAAATATTTGAATCCATGTTTATACAGCTCAAAAATTAGTGTAGAAAGACTGTAAGTGAGGACTATACTGCTTACGTTTACAATTGAGGCCGAATGTCTCTAGCGTCTTTTTGGTGAATCAGTTAATATCCTGAGGGTTCCAGTACATAATTGTAATTAAACTCTCTAATTGTGGTAAAACCCTTAAAATACGCATTTAGAGTTTCCAGAAATGATTAAAAACTTGTAATAAACACTTGAAATAAAAGTAAGTAGGTTCTTACTACATACCCTGCCGTTTTCAATCACTGACATTACCAGTGGAAAGCAGGGAAATGACCAGAAAACTGATAATATTTACAACTCTGGCCACTTTAGCGAGCGTTTTCACTTGAATTTGCTTTCAAATATTAGGAATCCATGTTTATACAGCTCAAAATTAGTGTAGAAAGACTAAGTGAGGACTATACTGCTTATTTTTACAATTGAGGCCGAATTTCTCTAGCGTCTTTTTGGTGAATCAGTTAATATCCTGAGGGTTCCAGTACATACTTGTAAGAAAACTGTCTAATTGTGGTATAACTCTTAAAATACGCATTTAGAGTTTCCAGAAATGATTTAAAACTTGTAATAAGCTCTTGAAATAAAAGTAAGTAGAGTATTACTACATATCCTGCCGTTTTCAATGACTGACATGACCCGTGGAAAGCAGGGAAGTGACCAGATAACTGTTAATATTTACAACTCATGGTACTTTAGGGAGCGTTTTCACTTGAATTTGCTTTCATATATTAGGCATTCATGTTTATACAGCTCAAAATTAGTGTAGAATTACTGTAAATGAGGACTATACTGCCTATGTTTAAAATTGAGGCCGAATTTCTCTACCATCTTTTTGGTGAATCAGGTAATATCCTGACGGTTCCAGTACATACTTGTAAGAAAACTGTCTAATTGTGGTATAACTCATAAAATACACATTTACAGTTTCCAGAAATTTTTTAAAACTGGTAATAAGCACTTGAAATAAAAGTAAGTAGGTTCTTACTACATACCCTGCCCTTTTCAATCACTGACATTGCACGTGGAAAGCAGGGAAATGACCAGAAAACTGATAATATTTACAACTCCGGCCACTTTAGCGAGCGTTTTCACTTGAATTTGCTTTCAAATATTAGGAATCCATGTTTATACAGCTCAAAATTAGTGTAGAAAGACTAAGTGAGGACTATACTGCTTATTTTTACAATTGAGGCCGAATTTCTCTAGCGTCTTTTTGGTGAATCAGTTAATATCCTGAGGGTTCCAGTACATACTTGTAAGAAAACTGTCTAATTGTGGTATAACTCTTAAAATACGCATTTAGAGTTTTCAGAAATGATTTAAAACTTGTAATGAGCTCTTGAAATAAAAGTAAGTAGGTTCTTACCACATACCCTGCCGTTTTTAATCACTGACATTATCCGTGGAAATCAGGGAATTGACCAGAAAACTGATAATATTTACATCTGCGGCCACTTTACCGAGCGTTTTCACTTGAATTTTCTTTGAAATATTAGGAATCCATGTTTATACAGCTCAAAATTAGTGTAGAAAGACTGTAAGTGAGGACTATACTGCTTAGGTTTACAATTGAGGCCGAATTTCTCTAACGTCTTTTTGGTGAATCAGTAAATATCCTGAGGGTTCCAGTACATACTTGTTAGAAAACTGTCTAATTGTGGTATAACTCTTAAAATACGCATTTAGAGTTTCCAGAAATGATTTAAAACTTGTAATAAGCACTTGAAATGAAAGTAAGCAAATTATTACTACATATCCTGCCATTTGCAATGACTGACATGACCCGTGGAAAGCAGGGAAATGACCAGAAAACTGAAAATATTTACAACTCATGGCACCTTAGGGAGCGTTTTCACTTGAATTTGCTTTCAAATACTAGGCATTCATGTTTATACAGCTCAAAATTAGTGTAGAAATACTGTAAATGAGGACTATACTGCCTATGTTTACAATTGAGGCCGAATTTCTCTAGCATCTTTTTGGTGAATCAGGTAATATCCTGACGGTTCCAGTACATACTTGTAAGAAAACTGTCTAATTGTGGTATAACTCATAAAATACGCATTTACAGTTTCCAGAAATGATTTAAAACTGGTAATAAGCACTTGAAATAAAAGTAAGTAGGTTCTTACTACATACCCTGCCGTTTTCAATCACTGACATTACCCGTGGAAAGCAGGGAAATGACCAGAAAACTGATAATATTTACAACTCTGGCCACTTTAGCGAGCTTTTTCACTTGAATTTGCTTTGAAATATTTGAATCCATGTTTATACAGCTCAAAATTTGTGTAGAAAGATGTAAGTGAGGACTATACTACTTATGTTTACAATTGAGGACGAATTTCTCTGGCGTCTTTTTGGTGATTCAGTTAATATCCTGAGGGTTCCAGTACATACTTGTAAGAAAACTGTCTAATTGTGGTATAACTCTTAAAATACGCATTTAGAGTTTCCAGAAATGATTTAAAACTTGTAATAAGCTCTTGAAATAAAAGTAAGTAGAGTATTACTACATATCCTGCCGTTTTCAATGACTGACATGACCCGTGGAAAGCAGGGAAGTGACCAGATAACTGTTAATATTTACAACTCATGGTACTTTAGGGAGCGTTTTCACTTGAATTTGCTTTCAAATATTAGGCATTCATGTTTATACAGCTCAAAATTAGTGTAGAATTACTGTAAATGAGGACTATACTGCCTATGTTTAAAATTGAGGCCGAATTTCTCTACCATCTTTTTGGTGAATCAGGTAATATCCTGACGGTTCCAGTACATACTTGTAAGAAAACTGTCTAATTGTGGTATAACTCATAAAATACGCATTTACAGTTTCCAGAAATTTTTTAAAACTGGTAATAAGCACTTGAAATAAAAGTAAGTAGGTTCTTATTACATACCCTGCCGTTTTCAATCACTGACATTGCACGTGGAAAGCAGGGAAATGACCAGAAAACTGATAATATTTACAACTCCGGCCACTTTACCGAGCGTTTTCACTTGAATTTGCTTTCAAATATTTGAATCCATGTTTATACAGCTCAAAATTAGTGTAGAAAGACTGTAAGAGAGGACTATACTGCTTATGTTTACAATTGAGGCCGAATTTCTCAAGAGTCTTTTTGGTGAATCAGTTAATATCCTGACGTTTCCAGTACATACTTGTAAGAAAACTCTCTAATTGTGGTATAAATCTTAAAATACGCAATTAGAGTTTCCAGAAATGATTTAAAACTTGTAATAAGTACTTGAAATAAAAGTAAGTAGGTTCCTACTACATACCCTGCCGTTTTCAATCACTGACATTACCCGTGGAAAGTAGGGAAGTGAACAGAAAACGGATAATATTTACAACTCCGGCCACTTTAGCGAGCGTTTTCACTTGAATTTGCTTTTAAATATTAGGAATTCTTGTTTATACAGCTCAAAATTAGTGTAGAAAGACTGGAAGTGAGGACTATACTGCTTATGTTTACAATTGAGGCCGAATTTCTCTAGCGTCTTTTGGTGAATCAGTTATTATCCTGAACGGTTCCAGTACATACTTGTAAGAAAACTGTCTAATTGTGGTATAACTCTTAAAATACGCATTGCGAGTTTCCAGAAATGATTTAAAACTTGTAATAAGCACTAGAAATAAACGTAAGTAGGTTCTTAATATATACCCTGCCGTTTTCAATCACTGACATTACAGGTGGAAAGCAGGGAAATGACCAGAAAACTGATAATATTTACAACTCCGGCCACTTTACCGAGCGTTTTCACTTGAATTTGCTTTCAAATATTAGGAATCCATGTTTATACAGCTCAAAATTAGTGTAGAAAGACTAAGTGAGGACTATACTGCTTATTTTTACAATTGAGGCCGAATTTCTCTAGCGTCTTTTTGGTGAATCAGTTAATATCCTGAGGGTTCCAGTACATACTTGTAAGAAAACTGTCTAATTGTGGTATAACTCTTAAAATACGCATTTAGAGTTTCCAGAAATGATTTAAAACTTGTAATGAGCTCTTGAAATAAAAGTAAGTAGGTTCTTACCACATACCCTGCCGTTTTTAATCACTGACATTATCCGTGGAAATCAGGGAATTGACCAGAAAACTGATAATATTTACATCTGCGGCCACTTTACCGAGCGTTTTCACTTGAATTTTCTTTGAAATATTAGGAATCCATGTTTATACAGCTCTAAATTAGTGTAGAAAGACTGTAAGTGAGGACTATACTGCTTAGGTTTACAATTGAGGCCGAATTTCTCTAACGTCTTTTTGGTGAATCAGTAAATATCCTGAGGGTTCCAGTACATACTTGTTAGAAAACTGTCTAATTGTGGTATAACTCTTAAAATACGCATTTAGAGTTTCCAGAAATGATTTAAAACTTGTAATAAGCACTTGAAATGAAAGTAAGCAAATTATTACTACATATCCTGCCATTTGCAATGACTGACATGACCCGTGGAAAGCAGGGAAATGACCAGAAAACTGAAAATATTTACAACTCATGGCACCTTAGGGAGCGTTTTCACTTGAATTTGCTTTCAAATACTAGGCATTCATGTTTATACAGCTCAAAATTAGTGTAGAAATACTGTAAATGAGGACTATACTGCCTATGTTTACAATTGAGGCCGAATTTCTCTAGCATCTTTTTGGTGAATCAGGTAATATCCTGACGGTTCCAGTACATACTTGTAAGAAAACTGTCTAATTGTGGTATAACTCATAAAATACGCATTTACAGTTTCCAGAAATGATTTAAAACTGGTAATAAGCACTTGAAATAAAAGTAAGTAGGTTCTTACTACATACCCTGCCGTTTTCAATCACTGACATTACCCGTGGAAAGCAGGGAAATGACCAGAAAACTGATAATATTTACAACTCTGGCCACTTTAGCGAGCTTTTTCACTTGAATTTGCTTTGAAATATTTGAATCCATGTTTATACAGCTCAAAATTAGTGTAGAAAGATGTAAGTGATGACTATACTACTTATGTTTACAATTGAGGACGAATTTCTCTAGCGTCTTTTTGGTGATTCAGTTAATATCCTGAGGGTTCCAGTACATACTTGTAAGAAAACTGTCTAATTGTGGTATAACTCTTAAAATACGCATTTAGAGTTTCCAGAAATGATTTAAAACTTGTAATAAGCTCTTGAAATAAAAGTAAGTAGAGTATTACTACATATCCTGCCGTTTTCAATGACTGACATGACCCGTGGAAAGCAGGGAAGTGACCAGATAACTGTTAATATTTACAACTCATGGTACTTTAGGGAGCGTTTTCACTTGAATTTGCTTTCAAATATTAGGCATTCATGTTTATACAGCTCAAAATTAGTGTAGAATTACTGTAAATGAGGACTATACTGCCGATGTTTAAAATTGAGGCCGAATTTCTCTACCATCTTTTTGGTGAATCAGGTAATATCCTGACGGTTCCAGTACATACTTGTAAGAAAACTGTCTAATTGTGGTATAACTCATTAAATACGCATTTACAGTTTCCAGAATTTTTTTAAAACTGGTAATAAGCACTTGAAATAAAAGTAAGTAGGTTCTTACTACATACCCTGCCGTTTTCAATCACTGACATTGCACGTGGAAAGCAGGGAAATGACCAGAAAACTGATAATATTTACAACTCCGGCCACTTTACCGAGCGTTTTCACTTGAATTTGCTTTCAAATATTTGAATCCATGTTTATACAGCTCAAAATTAGTGTAGAAAGACTGTAAGTGAGGACTCTACTGCTTATGTTTACAATTGAGGCCGAATGTCTCTAGCGTCTTTTTGGTGAATCAGTTAATATCCTGAGGGTTCCAGTACATACTTGTAATTAAACTCTCTAATTGTGGTAAAACCCTTAAAATACGCATTTAGAGTTTCCAGAAATGATTAAAAACTTGTAATAAACACTTGAAATAAAAGTAAGTAGGTTCTTACTACATACCCTGCCGTTTTCAATCACTGACATTACCCGTGGAAAGCAGGGAAATGACCAGAAAACTGATAATTTTTTCAAATCCGTCCACTTTAGCGAGCGTTTTCACTTGAATTTGGTTTCAAATTTAGGAATTCATGTTTATACAGCTCAAAATTAGTGTAGACAGACTGTAAGTGAGGACTACACTGTTTATGTTTACAATAGAGGTCGAATTTCTCTACTTTTTGTGTGTGAATCATTTAAAAATCTGACTCTTCAAGTACATACTTCTAAAAACACTGAGTAATTGTAGTAAAACTCTTAAAATACGCAATTATTGTTTCCAGTAATGATTAAAAACTTGTAACAAACACTTGATAGGAAAGTAAATAGATTCTTACTACCTTTCCTTCTGTTTTCAGTCAGGGAGACTACCAGTGGAAAGCTCTGAAATGACCAGAAAACGGATGATATTTACAAAGCCGGCTATTTTAGGGAGCGTTTTCACAAGAATTTGCTTTCAAATATAAGGAATTCCTTTTTATACCGTGCAAAATGTGTGTAGAAAACTGTATGTGAGGACTGTACTGTTTATGTTTACAATTGAGGCCGAATTTCTCTGGCTTTTTGTGGGTGAATCAGTTAAAATGCTGACTATTCAAGTACACACTTCTAAAAACACTGTCTAATTGTGGTAAAACTCTTAAACTACGCAATTATAGTTTCCAGAAATGATTAAAAACTTGAAAGAAAGAGAAACAAATAAAATAAAAGAAAATAGATTCTTACTACCTTTACTGCTGTTTTAAATCATGGAGACGACCAGTGGAAACCTGGGAAATGACCAGAAAACTGAAAATATTTACAACTCAGGCTACTTCAGCGAGCATTTTCACAAGAATTTTCTTTCAAATATTAGGAATTCATATGTATATAGCACAAAATTTGTGAAGAAAGACTGTATGTGATGACTGTACTCTTTAGGTTTACAGTTAAGGCCGAATTTCTCTGGCTTTTTGTGTGTGAATCAGTTAAAATGCTGAATATTCAAGTACATACTTCTAAAAATACTGTCTTATGATGGTAAAACTCTTAAAATTCGCAATTATAGTTTCCAGAAATGATTAAAACCTTGTAAGATACACTTGAAATAAAAGTAAATACATTCTTAGTACTTTTCCTACCGTGTTCAATCACGGAGACTACCTGTTGAAAGCAGGGAAATGACCAGAAAACTGAAAATATTTACAACTCAGGCTACTTCAGAGAGCATTTTCACAAGAAATTGCTTTCAAATACTAGGAATTCACGTTTATACAGCTCAAAATTAGTGTAGAAAGACTGTAATGGAGGACTATACTGCTTATGTTTACAATTGAGGCCGAATTTCTCTAGCGTCTTTTTAGTGAATCAGGTAATAACCTTATGGTTCCAGTACACACTTGTAATTGAACTCTCTAATTACGGTAAAACCCTTAAAATACGCATTAAGAGTTTCCAGAAACGATTAAAAACTTGTAATAAACACTTGAAATAAAAGTAAGTAGATTATTACTACATATCCTGCCGTTTTCAATGACTGACATTACCCGTGGAAAGCAGGGAAATGACCAGAAAACTGAAAATATTTACAACTCATGGCACTTTAGGGAGCGTTTTCACTTGAATTTGCTTTCAAATACTAGGAACTCATGTTTATACAGTTCAAAATTAGTGTAGACAGACTGTAAGTGAGGACTATACTGCTTATATTTACAATTGAGGCCGAATTTCTCTAGCGTCTTTTTGGTGAATCAGTTAATATCCTGAGGGTTCCAGTACATACTTGTAAGAAAACTGTCTAATTGTGGTATAACTCTTAAAATACGCATTTAGAGTTTCCAGAAATGATTTAAAACTTGTAATAAGCACTTGAAATAAAAGTAAGTAGAGTATTACTACATATCCTGCCGCTTTGAATGACTGACATTACCCGTGGAAAGCAGGGAAATGACCAGAAAACTGAAAATATTTACAACTCATGGCACTTTAGGGAGCGTTTTCACTTGAATTTGCTTTCAAATACTAGGAATTCATGTTTATAGAGCTCAAAATTAGTGTAGAAAGACTGTAAGTGAGGACTATACTGCTTATGTTTACAATTGAAGCTGAATTTCTCTAGCGTCTTTTTGGTGAATCAGTTAATATCCTGAGGGTTCCAGTACATACTTGTTAGGAAACTGTCTAATTGTGGTATAACTCTTAAAATACGCATTTAGAGTTTCCAGAAATGATTTAAAACTTGTAATAAGCTCTTGAAATAAAAGTAAGTAGGTTCTTACTACATACCCTGCCATTTTCAAACACTGACATTACCCGTGGAAAGCAGGGAAATGACTAGAAAACTGAAAATATATACAACTCCGGTCACTTTCACGAGCGTTTTCATTTGAATTTGCTTTGAAATATTAGGAATTCATGTTTATACAGCTCAAAATTAGTGTAGAAAGACTGTAAGTGAGGACTATACTGCTTATGTTTACAATTGAGGCCGAATTTCTCTAGCGTCTTTTTGGTGAATCAGTTAATATCCTGATGGTTCCTGTACATACTTGTAATTAAACTCTCTAATTGCTGTAAAACCCTTAAAAAACGCATTTAGAGTTTCCAGAAACGATTAAAAACTTGTAATAAAAACTTGAAATAAAAGTAAGTAGGTTCTTACTACATACCCTGCCGTTTTCAATCACTGACATTACCCGTGGAAAGCAGGGAAATGACCAGAAAACTGATAATATTTATAACTCCGGCCACTTTAGCGAGCGTTTTCACTTGAATTTGCTTTCAAATATTTGAATCCATGTTTATACAGCTCAAAATTAGTGTAGAAAGACTGTAAGTGAGGACTATACTGCTTATGTTTACAATTGAGGCCGAATTTCTATATCGTCTTTATCGTGAATCAGTAAATTTCCTGACGGTTCCAGGACATACTTATAAGAAAACTCTCTAATTGTCGAATAACTCTTAAAATACGCATTTAGAGTTTCCAGAAATGATTAAAAACTTGTAATAAAAACTTGAAATAAAAGTAAGTAGGTTTTTACTACATACCCTGCCGTTTTCAATCACTGACATTACCCGTGGAAAGCAGGGAAATGACCAGAAAACTGATAATATTTATAACTCCGGCCACTTTAGCGAGCGTTTTCACTTGAATTTGCTTTCAAATATTTGAATCCATGTTTATACAGCTCAAAATTAGTGTAGAAAGACTGTAAGTGAGGACTATACTGCTTATGTTTACAATTGAGGCCGAATTTCTCTATCGTCTTTATCGTGAATCAGTAAATTTCCTGACGGTTCCAGGACATACTTGTAAGAAAACTGTCTAATTGTCGAATAACTCTTAAAATACGCATTTAGAGTTTCCAGAAATGATTTAAAACTTGTAATAAGACCTTGAAATAAAAGTAAGTCGGTTCTTACTACATACCCTGCCTTTTTCAATCAATGACATTACCCGTGGAAAGCAGGGAAATGACCAGAAAACTGATAATATTTACAACTCCGGCCACTTTAGCGAGCGCATTCACTTGAATTTGCTTTGAAATATTTGAATCCATGTTTATGCAGCTCAAAATTAGTAAAGAAAGACTGTAAGTGAGGACTATACTGCTTATGTTTACAATTGAGGCCAAATTTCTCTAGAGTCTTTTTGGTGAATCAGTTAATATCCTGACGGTTCCAGTACATACTTGTAAGAAAACTGTCTAATTGTGGTATAACTCTTAAAATACGCCTTTAGAGTTTCCAGAAATGATTTAAAACTTGTAATAAGCACTTGAAATAAAAGTAAGTAGAGTATTACAACATACCCTGCCGTTTTCAATGACTGACATGACCCGTGGAAAGCAGGGAAATGACCAGAAAACTGATAATATTTTCAAATCCGTCCACTATAGCGAGCGTTTTCACTTGAATTTGCTTTCAAATTTAGGAATTCATGTTTATACAGCTCAAAATTAGTGTAGACAGACTGTAAGTGAGGACTATACTGCTTATGTTTACAATTGAGGCCGAATTTCTCTAGCGTCTTTTTGGTGAATCAGTTAATATCCTGAGGGTTCCAGTACATACTTGTAAGAAAACTGTCTAATTGTGGTATAACTCTTAAAATACGCATTTAGAGTTTCCAGAAATGATTTAAAACTTGTAATAAGCACTTGAAATAAAAGTAAGTAGAGTATTACTACATATCCTGCCGTTTTCAATGACTGACATTACCCGTGGAAAGCAGGGAAATGACCAGAAAACTGAAAATATTTACAACTCATGGCACTTTAGGGAGCGTTTTCACTTGAATTTGCTTTCAAATACTAGGAATTCATGTTTATAGAGCTCAAAATTAGTGTAGAAAGACTGTAAGTGGGGACTATACTGCTTATGTTTACAATTGAAGCTGAATTTCTCTACCGTCTTTTTGGTGAATCAGTAAATATCCTGAGGGTTCCAGTACATACTTGTAAGAAAACTGTCTAATTGTGGTATAACTCTTAAAATACGCATTTAGAGTTTCCAGAAATGATTTAAAACTTGTAATAAGTACTTGAAATAAAAGTAAGTAGGTTCTTACTACATACCCTGCCATTTTCAAACACTGACATTAACCGTGGAAAGCAGGGAAATGACTAGAAAACTGAAAATATATACAACTTCGGTCACTTTCACGAGCGTTTTCATTTGAATTTGCTTTGAAATATTAGGAATTCATGTTTATACAGCTCAAAATTAGTGTAGAAAGACTGTAAGTGAGGACTATACTGCTTATGTTTACAATTGAGGCCGAATTTCTCTAGCGTCTTTTTGGTGAATCAGTTAATATCCTGATGGTTCCTGTACATACTTGTAATTAAACTCTCTAATTGATGTAAAACCCTTAAAATACGCATTTAGAGTTTCCAGAAACGATTAAAAACTTGTAATAAACACTTGAAATAAAAGTAAGTCGGTTCTTACTACATACCCTGCCGTTTTCAATCAATGACATTACCCATGGAAAGCAGGGAAATGACCAGAAAACTGATAATATTTACAACTCCGGCCACTTTAGCGAGCGCATTCACTTGAATTTGCTTTGAAATATTTGAATCCATGTTTATACAGCTCAAAATTAGTGTAGAAAGACCGTAAGTGAGGACTATACTCCTTATGTTTACAATTGAGGCCGAATTTCTCTAGAATCTTTTTGGTGAATCAGTAAATATCCTGACAGTTCCAGTACATACTTGTAAGAAAACTCTCTAATTGTGGTATAACTCTTAAAATATGCATTTCGAGTTTCCAGAAATGATTTAAAACTTGTAATAAGCACTTGAAATAAAAGTAAGTAGGTTCTTACTACATACCCTGCTGTTTTCAATCACTGACATTACCCGTGGAAAGCAGGGAAATGACCAGAAAACTGATAATATTTACAACTCCGGCCACTTTTCCGAGCGTTTTCACTTGAATTTGCTTTGAAATATTTGAATCCATGTTTATGCAGCTCAAAATTAGTGTAGGAAGACTGTAAGTGAGGACTTTACTGCTTATGTTTACAATTGAGTCCCAATTTCTCTAGCGCTTTTTGGTGAATCAGTTAATATCCTGACCGTTCCAGGACATACTTGTAAGAAAACTGTCTAATTGTGGTATAACTCTTAAAATACGCATTTAGAGTTTCCAGAAATGATTTAAAACTTGTAATAAGCACTTGAAATAAAAGTAAGTAGGTTCTTACTACATACCCTGCCGTTTTCAATCACTGACATTACCCGTGGAAAGCAGGGAAACGACCAGAAAACTGATAATATTTAAAACTACGGGCACTGTAGGGAGCGTTTTTAATTGATTTTCCTTTCAAATATTAGGAGTTCATGTTTATACAGTTCAAAATTTGTGTAGAAAGACTGTAAGTGAGGACTACACTGCTTATGTTTACAATTGTGGCCGAATTTCTCTTGCGTCTTTTTGGTGAATCAGTTAATATCCTGACGGTTCCAGTACATACTTGTAAGAAAACTCTCTAATTGTGGTAAACTCTTAAAATACGCAATTATAGTTTCCAGAAATGATAAAAAAAATGTGAGGAACACTTGAAATAAAAGTAAATAGATTCTTACTACCTTTCCTGCCGTTTTCAATCACGGACACTACCATTGGAAAGCTGGGAAATGACCAGAAAACTGATAATGTTTACAAAAGCGGCTATTTTAGGGAGCATTTTCAAAAGAATTTTCTTTCAAATATTACGAATTCATGTTTATACAGTGGAAAATGTGTGTAGAAAACTGTATGTGAGGACTGTACTGTTTATGTTTACAATTGAGGCCGAATTTCTCTGGCCTTTTGTGCGTGAATCAGTTAAAATGCTGACTATTCAAGTACATTCTTCTAAAAATAATGTATAATTGTGGTAAAACTCTTAAACTACACAATTATGGATTCCAGAAATGATGAGAAACTTGTAAGTAACACATGAAATAAAAGTAAATAGATTCTTACTACTTTTACTGCTGTGTTCAATCAAGGAGACTGCCAGTGGAATGCTGGGAAATGAACAGAAAACTGATAATATTTACAACTCAGGCTACTTAAGGAAGCGTTTTCACAAGCATTTGCTTTCAAATATTAGGAATTCATGTTTATAGAGTGCAAAATTTGTGTAGAAAGACTGTATGTGAGGACTATACTGTTTATGTTTACAATTGAGGTCGAATTTCTCTGGCTTTTTTTGTGTGAATCAGTTAAAATGCTGACTATTCAAGTACATACTTCTAAAAACACTGTCTAATTGTGGTAAAACTCTTAAAATTCGCAATTATACTTTCCAGAAATGATTTAAAACTTGTAAGATACACTTGAAGGAAAAGTAAAGAGATTCTGACTACCTTTCCTGCACTATTAAATCACCACGGAGACTACCAGTGGAAAACTGGGAAATGACCAGAAAACTGATAATATTTACAACTCAGGCTACTTCAGGGAGTGTTTTCACAAGAATTTCTTTCAAATGCTAGGAGTTCATGTTTATAGAGTGCAAAATTTGTGTAGAAAGACTGTACGTGAGGACTATACTGTTTGTGTTTACAATAGAGAGAGAATTTCTCAGGCTTCTTGTTTGTGAATCAGCTAAAATGCTGACTATTCAAGTACATACTTCTAAAAACACTGAGTAATTGTGGAAAAACTCTTAAAATACCCAATTATACTTTCCAGAAATGATTAAAAACTTGTAAGAAACACTTGAAAGAAAAGTAAATAGATTCTTATTACCTTTCCTTCGGTGTTCAATCCTGGAGACTACCAGTGGAAAGATGGGAAATGACCAGAAAACTGATAATATTTACTACTCCGGCAAGTGTAGGGAGCATTTTCACAAGAATTTGCTTTCAAATATTAGGAATTCATGTTTATAGAGCGCAAAATTTGTGTAGAAAGACAGTATGTGAGGACTACACTGTTTATGTTTACAATTGAGGTCGAATTTCTCTACTTTTTGTGTGTGAATCAGTTAAAATGCTGACTCTTCAAGTACATACTTCTAAAAGCACTGAGTAATTGTAGTAAAACTCTTAAAATACGCAATTATTGTTTCCAGAAATGATTAAAAACTTGTAACAAACACTTGATAGAAAAGTAAATAGATTCTTACTACCTTTCCTTCTGTTTTCAGTCAGGGAGACTACCAGTGGAAAGCTCTGAAATGACCACAAACCGGATGATATTTACAAAGCCGGCTATTTTAGGGAGCGTTTTCACAAGAATCTGCTTTCAAATATAAGGAATTCCTGTTTATACCGTGCAAAATGTGTGTAGAAAACTGTATGTGAGGACTGTACTGTTTATGTTTACAATTGAGGCCGAATTTCTCTGGCTTTTTGTGGGTGAATCAGTTAAAATGCTGACTATTCAAGTACACACTTCTAAAAACACTGTCTAATTGTGGTAAAACTCTTAAACTACGCAATTATAGTTTCCAGAAATGATTAAAAACTTGAAAGAAAGAGAAACAAATGAAATAAAAGGAAATAGATTCTTACTACCTTTACTGCTGTTTTAAATCATGGAGACGACCAGTGGAAACCTGGGAAATGACCAGAAAACTGAAAATATTTACAACTCAGGCTACTTCAGCGAGCATTTTCACAAGAATTTTCTTTCAAATATTAGGAATTCATATGTATATAGCACAAAATTTGTGTAGAAAGACTGTATGTGATGACTGTACTCTTTAGGTTTACAGTTAAGGCCAAATTTCTCTGGCTTTTTGTGTGTTAATCAGTTAAAATGCTGAATATTCAAGTACATACTTCTAAAAATACTGTCTTATTGTGGTAAAACTCTTAAAATTCGCAATTATACTTTCCAGAAATGATTAAAACCTTGTAAGATACACTTGAAATAAAAGTAAATACATTCTTAGTACTTTTCCTACCGTGTTCAATCACGGAGACTACCCGTTGAAAGCAGGAAATGACCAGAAAAATGAAAATATTTAAAACTCAGGCTACTTCAGAGAGCATTTTCACAAGAAATTGCTTTCAAATATTAGGAATTCATGTTTATACAGCACAAAATTTCTGTAGAAAGACAGTATGTGAGGACTGTACTGTTTAGGTTTAAAATTGAGGCCGAATTTCTCTGGTTTTTGTGTGTGAATCAGTTAAAATGCTGACTATTCAAGTCCATACATCTAAAAACACTGTCTTATCGTGGTGAAACTCTTAAAATACGCAATGATAGTTTCCAGAAATGATTAAAAAGTTGTAAGAAACACTTGATAGAAAAGTTAATAGATTCTTACTACCTTTCCTTCCGTTTTAAGTCAGGGAGACTACCAGTGGCAAGCTGGGAAATGACCAGAAAACTGATAATATTTACAAAAGGGGCGATTTTAGGGAGTGTTCTCACAAGAATTTGCTTTCAAATATTAGGAATTCATGTTTATGGAGTGCTAAATTTGTGAAGAAAGACAGTATGTGAGGATTACACTGTTTATGTTTACAATTGAGGCCGAATTTTTCTGGCTCTTTGTTTGTGATTCAGTTAAAATGCTGACTCTTCAAGTACATACTTCTAAAAACACTGTCTAATTGTGGTAAAACTCTTAAAATTCACAATTATACTTTACAGAAATGATTAAAAACTTGTAAGATACACTTGAAATGAAAGTAAATAGATTCTTACTTCCTTTACTGCTGTTTGAAATCATGGAGACTACCAGTGGAAAGCTGAGAAATGACCAGAAAACTGATAATATTTACAAAACCGGCTATTTTAGGGAGCGTTTTCTCAAGAATTTTCTTTCAAATATTAGGAATTCATGTTTATGGAGTGCAAAATTTGTGAAGAAAGACAGTATGTGAGGACTACACTGTTTATGTTTGCAATTGAGGTCGAATTTCTCTGCTTTTTGTGTGTGAATCAGTTAAAATGCTGACTCTTCAAGTACATACTTCTAAAAGCACTGAGTAATTGTAGTAAAACTCTTAAAATACGCAACTATTGTTTCCAGTAATGATTAAAAACTTGTAACAAACACTTGATAGGAAAGTAAATAGATTCTGACTGCCTTTCCTTCCGTTTTCAGTCAGGGAGACTACCAGTGGAAAGCTCTGAAATGACCAGAAAACTGATGATATTTACAAAACCGGCTATTTTAGGGAGCGTTTTCACAAGAATTTGTTTTCAAATATAAGGAATTCCTGTTTATACGGTGCAAAATTTGTGTAGAAAACTGTACGTGAGAACGATACTGTTTATGTTTTCAATTGAGGCCGAATTACTCTGGCTTTTCGTGGGTGAATCAGTTAAAATGCTGACTATTCAAGTACACACTTCTAAAAACACTGTCTAATTGTAAAACTCTTAAACTACGCAATTATAGTTTCCAGAAATGGTTTAAAAGTTGTAAGAAACACATGAAATAAAAGTAAATAGATTCTTACTACTTTTACTGCTGTGTTCAATCAAGGAGACTACCAGTGGAAAGCTGGGAAATGACCAGAAAACTGACAATATTTACAACTCAGGCTACTTAAGGAAGCGTTTTCACAAGAATTTGCTTTCAAATATTAGGAATTCATGTTTATAGAGTGCAAAATTTGTGTAGAAAGACTGTATGTGAGGACTATACTGTTTATGTTTACAATTGAGGTCGAATTTCTCTGGCTTTTTGTGTGTGAATCAGTTAAAATACTGACTATTCAAGTACATACTTCTAAAAACACTGTCTAATTGTGGTAAAACTCTTAAAATTTTCAATTATACTTTCCAGAAATGATTAAAAATTTGTAAGATACACTTGAAAGAAAAGTAAATAGATTCTTACTACCTTTCCTGCCCTTTTAAATCACGGAGACTACCAGTGGAAATCTGGGAAATGACCAGAAAACTAATAATACTTACAACTCAGGCTACTTCAGGCAGTGTTTTCACAAGAATTTGCTTTCAAATATTAGAAGTTCATGTTAATAGAGCACAAAATTTGTGTAGAAATACTGTATGTGAGGACTATACTGTTTATGTTTACAATAGAGGAAGAATTTCTCTGGCTTCTTGTGTGTGAATCAGCTAAAATGCTCACTATTCAAGTACATACTTCTAAAAAAAACTGAGTAATTGTGGAAAAAATCTTAAAATACCTAATTATACATTCCAGAAATGATTAAAAACTTCTCAGAAACACTTGAAAGAAAAGTAAATAGATTCTTATTACCTTTCCTTCCGTGGTAAATCACGGAGACTACCAGAGGAAAGCTGGGAAATGACCAGAAAACTGATAATATTTACTACTCCGGCTACTTTAGGGTGCGTTTTAACAAGAATTTGCTTTCAAATATTAGGAAATCATGTTTATTGAGCGCAAAATTGTGTAGAAAGACAGTATGTGAGGACTACACTGTTTATGTTTACAGTTGAGGTCGAATTTCTCTGCTTTTTGTGTGTGAATCAGTTAAAATGCTGACTCTTCAAGTACATACTTGTAAAAACACTGAGTAATTGTGTTAAAAATCATAAAATACGCAATTATAGTTTCCAGAAATGATTAAAAACTTTTAAGAAACACTTGAAAGAAAAGTAAATACATTCTTATTACCTTTCCTGTCATTTTCAATCACGGAGACTACCAGTGGAAAGCTGGGAAATGACCAGACAACTGATAATATTTACAAATCCGGCTACTTTAGGGAGCATTTTCACAAGAATTTGCTTTCAAATATTAGGAAATCATGTTTATGGAGTGCAAAATTTGTGAAGAAAGTATGTGAGGACTACACTGTTTATGTTTACAGTTGAGGTCGAATTTCTCTGCTTTTTGTGTGTGAATCAGTGAAAATGCTGACTCTTCAAGTAAATACTTCTAAAAACACTGTCTAATTGTGGTAAAACTCTTAAAATTCGCAATTATACTTTACAGAAATGATTAAAAACTTGTAAGAAACACTTGATAGGAAAGTAAATAGATTCTTACTACCTTTCCTGCCTTTTTCAGTCAGGGAGACTGCCAGTGGAAAGCTCTGAAATGACCATGAAACTGATAATATTTACGTATCCGGCTACTCTAGGGAGCATTTTCACAAGAATTTGTTTTCAAATATTAGGAATTCATGTCTATAGAGCGCAAAGTTTGTGTAGAAACACTGTATGTGAGGACTATACTGTTTATGTTTAAAATTGAGGTCGAATATCTCTGGGTTTTTGTATGTGAATCTGTTAAAATGCTGACTATTCAAGAACACGCTTGAAAAAACACTGAGTAATTGTGTTAAAAATCATAAAATACGCAATTATAGTTTCCAGAAATGATTAAAAACTTTTAAGAAACACTTGAAAGAAAAGTAAATACATTCTTATTACCTTTCCTGTCATTTTCAATCACGGAGACTACCAGTGGAAAGCTGGGAAATGACCAGAAAACTGATAATATTTACAAATCCGGCTACTTTAGGGTGCGTTTTAACAAGAATTTGCTTTCAAATATTAGGAAATCATGTTTATAGAGCGCAAAATTTGTGTAGAAAGACAGTATGTGAGGACTACACTGTTTATGTTTACAGTTGAGGTCGAATTTCTCTGCTTTTTGTGTGTGAATCAGTTAAAATGCTGACTCTTCAAGTACATACTTCTAAAAACACTGAGTAATTGTAGTAAAACTCTTAAAATACGCAACTATAGTTTCCAGAAATGATTAAAAAGTTGTAAGAAACACATGAAATAAAAGTAAATAGATTCTTACTACTTTTACTGCTGTGTTCAATCAAGGAGACTACCAGTGGAAAGCTGGGAAATGACCAGAAAACTGATAATATTTACAACTCAGGCTACTTAAGGAAGCGTTTTCACAAGAATTTGCTTTCAAATATTAGGAGTTCATGTTTATAGAGTGCAATATCTGTGTAGAAAGACTGTATGTGAGGACTATACTGTTTATGTTTACAATTGAGGTCGAATTTCTCTGGCTTTTTGTATATGAATCAGTTAAAATGCTGACTATTCAAGTACATACTTCTAAAAACACTGTCTAATTGTGGTAAAACTCTTAAAATTCGCAATTATACTTTCCAGAAATGATTAAAAACTTGTAAGATACACTTGAAAGAAAAGTAAATAGATTCTTACTACCTTTCCTGCCCTTTTAAATCACGGAGACTACCAGTGGAAATCTGGGAAATGACCAGAAAACTGATAATATTTACAACTCAGGCTACTTCAGGCAGTGTTTTCACAAGAATTTGCTTTCAAATATTAGAAGTTCATGTTAATAGAGCACAAAATTTGTGTAGAAATACTGTATGTGAGGACTATACTGTTTATGTTTACAATAGAGGGAGAATTTCTCTGGCTTCTTGTGTGTGAATCAGCTAAAATGCTCACTATTCAAGTACATACTTCTAAAAACACTGAGTAATTGTGGAAAAACTCTTAAAATACCCAATTGTACTTTCCAGAAATGACTAAAAACTTGTAAGAAACACTTGAAAGTAAAGTAAATAGATTCTTATTTACCTTTCCTTCCGTGTTCAATCATGGAGACTACCAGTGGAAAGATGGGAAATGACCAGAAAACTGATAACATTTACTACTCCGGCTACTTTAGGGAGCGTTTTCACTAGAATTTGCTTTCAAATATTAGGAATTCATGTTTATACAGCACAGAATTTGTGTAGAAAGACTGTATGTGATGACTGTACTGTTTAGGTTTACAGTTGAGGCTGAATTTCTCTGGCTTTTAGTGTGTGAATCAGTTAAAATGCTGACTATTCAAGTACATACTTCTAAAAATACTGTCTTATTGTGGTAAAACACATAAAATACGCAATTATAGTTTCCAGAAATGATGAAAAACTTGTAAGAAACAGTTGATAGAAAAGTAAATAGATTCTTACTACTTTTACTGCTGTGTTCAATCAAGGAGACTACCAGTGCAAAGCTGGGAAATGACAGGAAAAGTGATAATATTTACAACTCAGGCTACTTCAGGGAGCGTTTTCACTTGTATTTGCTTCCAAATATTAGGAATTCATGTTTATACACCTCAAAATTTGTGTAGAAAGACGGTAAGCGAGCACTATACTGCTTATGTTTACAATTGGGGCCGAATTTCTCTGGCGTCTTTCGTGTCAATCAGTTAATATCCTGACAGTTCCAGTACATACTTGTGAGAAAGCTCTCTAGTTGTGGTAAAACTCTTAAAGTACGCAATTAGAGTTTCCAGAAATGATTCAAAATTGTGAGAAACACTTGAAATAGAAGTAAATAGGTTCTTACTACATTTCCTGCCATTTTCAATTAGGGAGGTTAACAGTGGAAAGCTGGGAAATGACAAGAAAACTGATAATATTTACAACTCCGGCCACTTTAGAGATCGTTTTCACTTGAGTTTGCTTTTAAATATTAGGAATTCATGTTTATACAGCTCAAAATTTGTGTAGAAAGACTGTAAGTGAGGACTATACTGCTTATGCTTACAATTGATGCCAAATTTCTCTGGCGTCTTTTGTGTGAATCAGTTAATATCCTGACGGTTCCAGTACATACTTAGGAAACTCTCTAATTGTGGTAAAACTCTGAAAATACGCAACTATAGTTTCCAAAAATGATTAATTCTTTTAAGAAACACTTGAATTGAAAATAAATAGATTCCTACTACATTTCCTGCCGTTTTCAATCACGGAGACTACCAGTGGAGACCTGGGAAATGAACAGAAACCTGATAATATTTACAACTCAGGCTACTTTGGGAGCGTTTCCACAACAATTTGCTGTCAAATATTAGGAATTCATGTTTATAGAACGCAAAATTTCTGTAGAAAGACTGTATGTGAGGACTATACTGTTTATGTTTACAACTGATGCCGAATTTCTCTGGCTTTTTTTGTGTGAATCAGTTAAAATGCTGTCGATTCAAGAACATACTTCTGAAAACACTGTCTAATTGTGGTAAAACTCTTAAAATACGCAATTATAGTTTCCAGAAATGATTAAAAACTTGTAAGAAACACTTGAAATAAAAGTAAATAGATTCTTACTACCTTTCCTGCAATTTTCAATCAGGGAGACTACCAGTGGAAAGGTGGTAAATGACCAGAAAAATTATAATATTTAAAACTTAGGCTTCTTTAGGGAGCGTTTTCACAAGAATTTGCCTTCAAATATTAGGAATTCATGTTTATAGAGCTCAAAATTTATTTAGAAATACTGTATGTGAGGACTTACTGTTTATGTTTACAATTGAGGCCGAATTTCTCTGCTTTTTTTGTGTGAATCACTTAAAATGCGACGATTCAAGTACATACTTTTAAAAAAACTGTTTAATTGCAGTAAAACTCTTAAAATACGCAATTATAGTTTCCAGAAATGATTACAAATTTGTAAGGAACACTTGAAATAAGAGTAAATAGATTCTTACTACCTTTCCTGCCGTTTTCAGTCATGGAGATTACCAGTGGCAAGCTGGGAAATGACCAGAAAACTAATTATATTTTCAACTCTGGCTACTTTAGGGAGCGTTTTCATAAGAATTTGCTTTCAAATATTAGGAATTCTTGTTATAGAGCGCAAAATTTGTGTAGATATGCTGTATGTGAGGGCTATACTGTTTATGTTTACAATTGAGGCCTAATTTCTCTGGTTTTTGTGTGTGAATCAGTTAAAATGCTGACGATTCAAGTATATGCCTCTAAAAAAAACTGTCTAATTCTGGCATAACTCTTAAAATACGCAATTATAGTTTCTAGAAATGATTAAAAACTTGTAAGAAATGCCTGAAATAAAAGTAAATAGATTCTTACTACCTTTCCGGCTGTTTTCAATCACGGAGCTTGCCAGTGGAGTACTGTGAAATGAGAAAAATACTGATAATATTCATAAAACAGGCTACTGCAGGTGTCATTTTCACAAGAATATGCTTTCAAAATGTAGGAATTCATGTCTATAGAGCTTAGAGTTTGTGTATGAAGCCTTTAAATGAGGAGAATACTGTTTATGTTTACAATTGAGGCTTATTTGCTCTGGCGTTTTTTGTCTAAATCACTTAAAATGCTGACTATTCAAGTATATACTTCTAAGAAAACTGTCTAATTGTGGTAAAACTCTTAAAAGACACAACGATAGTTTCCAGAAATGATTAAGAACGTGTAAGAAACACTTCAAATAAACGTAAATAGATTCTTGCTACATTTACTGCCGTGTTCAATCACCGAGGTTACCAGTGGAAAGCTTTGAAATGACGAAAATACTGATAATATGTACAGCTCCGGCTACTTCAGGTGGCTTTTTCACAACAGTGTGCTTTCACACATTAGGTATTCATGTCTATAGAGCTCAGCATTTGTGTATGGCGCCTTTAAATGAGGATAATACCATTTATGTTTACAATTGAGGCTGATCTGCTCTGGCATTTTTTCTGTGAATCAGTTAAAATGCTGACGATTCAAGTATATACTTCTAAGAAAACTGTCTAATGTGGTAAAACTCTTAAAAGACACAATAGTTTCCAGAAATTATTAAGAACATGTAAGAAACTCTAGAAATACAACTAAATACATTCTTACTACATTTACTGCCATGTTCAATAACCGAGGTTACCAGTGGAAAGTTGTGAAATGATGAAAATACTGATAATATTTACAACTCCGGCTACTTCAGGTGGCTTTTTCACAACAATGTGCTTTCAAACATCAGGTATTCATGTTTAAAGAGCTCAGAATTTGTGTATGAAGCCTTTAAGTGAGGAGAATACTGTTTATGTTTACAACTGAGGCTGATTTGCTCTTGTGTTTTTTGTGGGAATCAGTTAAAATGCTGACGATTCAAGTATATACTTCTGAGAAAACTGTCTAATTGTGGTAAAACTCTTAAAATACACAATGATAGTTTCTAGAAATGATTAAGAACGTGTAAGAAGCACTTCAAATACACGTACATAGATTCTTACTACATTTACTGCCATGTTCAATCACTGAGGTTACCAGAGGAAAGCTGTGAAATGGCGAAAATGCTGTTAATATTTACAACTCCAGCTACTTCAGGTGGCGTTTTCACAAGAATGTGCTCTCGGTAGAGGCAACCAAGGTGGCGGCATAGGTTAACGCTGGAGATTGCTGCCTCAAACAACCAATTCAAGGGTACACCTAAAAGACGGAACGGACATCATCCAGAACCACAGGAAGGCTGGCTGAGTGGAAATTCTACAACTAGGAGGAAAGAGAATATCATACCCAGACTCAGAGGAGGCGCAGTGCTGAAGTGAAATACTGAGGTGCGGAGTGCGCGCGTAGCGGGCTGGCGGCGGAGGGCGCGGTTGCTGTTTTCAATCGGGAGGGAGATTCAGACTCTGAGCTCCAGATCCGGGTGAGTCTCTAGGGACCCAGACTAAAACGGAAGAAGCGGGACTGTCTGGCTTTGGTCAGAACTGGAAGGCAGCTTTCTCTCCAAGGTTTGCAGCTGTTGCTGGGACTCTGTGAGGCAGAGCCCCTAGGGACGGAACTGAGAGCACCCATAACTGCTCGCTCCACCCGCCGTTTGATACCGTGCGACCCGCCCCGCCCAAGCCCTACACAGAGCCATTTGCCAGATAGCCTCAGGCAAAGACTAGATTAGCACCTCCCCAGAGGACAGAAGTTTTCCCACTGCAGACACAGCTGACTCTCACAGCCAGTTGCCCTGGAGGTCAAATCCCCCCAGTATTAACTACAACAATCAAGGCTTAACTACAACAAGACTGCGCACAAAGACCACTAGGGGGTGCACCAAGAAAGCATAAAAAAATGCGGAGACAAAGAAACAGGACAAAATTGTCAATGGAAGATATAGAGTTCAGAACCACACTTTTTAGGTCTCTCAAGAACTGTCTAGAAGCTGCTTATAAACTTAATGAGATCTACAAGAAATCTAATGAGACCCTCGATGTTATGATAAAGAACCAACTAGAAATTAAGCATACACTGACTGAAATAAATACTATACAGACTCCCGACAGCAGACCAGAGGAGCACAAGAATGAAGTCAAAGATTTGAAATGCGAAGAAGCAAAAAACACCCAACTGGAAAAGCAAAATGAAAAAAGAATCCGAAAATACGAAGAAACTGTAAGGACCCTCTGGGACAGCTTCAAGCGTACCAACATCAGAATTATAGGGGTGCCAGAAGATGAGAGAGAGCAAGATATTGAAAACCTATTTGAAGAAATAATGACAGAAAACTTCCCCCACCTGGTGAAAGAAATAGGCTTACAGGTCCAGGAAGCGCAGAGAACCCCAAACAAAAGGAATCCAAAGAGGACCACACCAAGACACATCATAATTAAAATGCCAAGAGCAAAAGACAAAGAGAAAATCCTAAAAGCAGCAAGAGAAAGAAACTAAGTTACCTACAAGGGAATACCCATACGACTGTCAGCTGATTTCTCAACAGAAACTTTGCAGGCAGGAAGGGAATTGCAAGAAATATTCAAAGTGATGAATACCAAGAACCTACAACCAAGATTACTTTATCTAGCAAAGCTATCATTCAGAATTGAAGGTCAGATAAAGAGCTTCACAGATAAGGAAAAGCTAAAGGAGTTCATCACCACCAAACCAGTATTATATGAAATGCTGAAAGGTATCCTTTAAGAAGAGGAAGAAGAAGAAAAAGGTAAAGATACAAATTATGAACAACAAACATGCATCTATCAACAAGTGAATCTAAGAATCAAGTGAACAAATAATCTGGTGATCATAATAGAATCAGGGACATAGAAAGGGAATGGACTGACTATTCTTGGGGGGGAAAGGGGTGTGGGAGATGCGGGAAGAGACTGGACAAAAATCGTACACCTATGGATGAGGACAGTGGGTGGGGAGTGAGGGCGGAGGGTGGGGCGGGAACTGGGAGGAGGGGAGTTATGGGGGGGGATGTAATAATCTGACCAATAAAGATTTAATTTAAAAAAAATAAAATAAAATAAAAAGAATGTGCTCTCAACCATTACGAATTCATGTTTATAGAGGTCAGAATTTGTGTATGAAGCCTTAAATGAGGAAAAAACTGTTTATGTTTACAATTGAGGCTGATTTGTTCTGGCATTTTTTGTGGGAATCAGTTAAAATGCTGACGATTCAAGTGTATACTTCTAAGAAAACTGTCTAATTGTGGTAAAACTCTTAAAAGACACAACGATAGTTTATAGAAATGATTAAGAACTTGTAAGAAACACTTGAAATACACGTACATAGATTCTTACTACATTTACTACTGTGTTCAGTCACCGAGGTTACCAGTGGAATACGGTGAAATGACAAAAATACTGTAAATATTTACAACTCCGGCTCCTTAAGGTGGCGTTTTCACAAGAATGTGCTTTCAAACATTAGGAATTCATGTTTATAGAGCCCAGAATTTGTGTTGAAGCCTTTAAATGAGGAGAAAACTGTTTATGTTTACAATTGAGGCTGATTTGCTCTGGCCTTTTTTGTGTGAATCAATTAAAATGTTGACGATTCAAGTATATACTTCTAAGAAAACTGTCTAATTCTGGTAAAACTCTTAAAAAACAGAAGGATAGTTTCCAGAAATGATTAAGAACGTGTAAGAAACACTTGAAATACAACTAAATACATTCTTACTACATTTACTGCCGTGCTCAGTCACCGAGGTTACCAGTGGAAAACTGTGAAATGACTAAAATACTGATAATATTTACAACTCCGGCTACTTCAGGTGGCGTTTTCAAAAGAATGTGCTTTCAGACATTAGGAATTCATGTTTAAAGAGCTCAGAATTTGTGTATGAAGCCTTTAAATGAGGAGAACACAGTTTATATTTACAATTGATGCTCAATTGTTTTGGCATTTTTTGTATGAATCAGTTAATATGATGACAATTCAAGAATATACTTATAAAAAAAACTGTCTAATTGTGGTAAAACTCTTAAAAGACACAAGGATACTTTATAGAAATTATTAAGAACAACTGCCGAAACCGGTTTGGCTCAGTGGATAGAGCGTCGGCCTGCGGACTGAAGGGTCCCAGGTTTGAGTCCGGTCAGGGGCATGTACCTGGGTTGCGGGCATATCCCCAGTAGGAGATGTGCAGGAGGCAGCTGATCGATGTTTCTCTCTCATCGATGTTTCTAACTCTCTATCTGTCTCCCTTCCTCTCTGTAAAAAATCAATAAAATATATTTAAAAAAAAGAACAAGTAAGAAACACTTGAAATACAAGTAAATAGATTCTTACTACATTTACTGCCGTGTTCAATCACAGAGATGACCAGAGGAAAGCTGTGAAAGTGGCATTTTCACTTAGATTAAAACGCTTAGAAATCAAAATGAGAGTACCTAGATTTGTATGGGAATGTATCTGAAACTCTATGAAACCAGTAAATACAACTTACCTGTCTGAGGGGCCGTTTTCAGACACTGAAAGCTGACTTTACAACAGCTGTGAAATGACGACTATTCTGTTTACATTCATAATTCCGGTTCAATCCATTCTCTTTTTAAATAAATCTGGTTACAATCACTTAAAATTCACATCTATAGACCGCGGAATACGATGGGAGTGAGACTGAACTTCTAAGAAATCAAAACCGTAGTACTTTGAATTGTATAGGAAGGTATCTGTAATGCTAGAATACATGTAATTAGAGACTTACTCTCTGGCGGCCCGTGTTCAAACACTGACACCAGTCATAGAAACAGCTGTTGGGGCATGAGGATACTCATTACATCTCTATTTCCGGTACAAGAACTTGGCGTTTTTAAAATACCTGGCATAAAACCATAAAAATTCAAGTCTATAAAACTCAGAACATGAAGTTACTTATATTAAAACTCTTAGAAATCAAAAGGAGAGGACCTAGAGTTGTATGGGAATGTATCTGAAATGCTAGGAAACCAGAAAATACAGCCTTCCTGTCTGTGGGGCCGTGTTCAGACACTGAAAGCTGACTTTCAAACAGCTATGAAATGACGACTCTTCTGTTTACATTTATAATTCCGGTTCAATCCGTTCGCTTTTTTAAACAAACCTGGTTACAATCATTTAAAATTCACATCTATAGACCTCGGAATAAGATGGGAGATAGACTGAACCTCAAAGAAATCAAAACTGTAGTACTTGGACCTGAATAGTAAGGTATCTGAAATGCTGGAATACATGTAAATAGAGCCTTATTCTAGGTGAGGCTGTGTTCAAACACTGATACCACTCATAGAAACAGCTGTTGCGTCACGAGAATACTGATCACATTTCCATTTCCGGTACAAGAACTTGGCATTCTTAAAATACACGGCAGAAAAGCTGTAAAAATTCAAGTCTATATAGCTCAGAACACTATGTTAGCTAGATTAAAACTCTTAGAAATCAAAATGACAGGACCTAGAATTTATGGGAGTGTATCTGAAACAATGGGAATACATGTAAATGCAGCCTTACTGTCCCAGGGGCCGCGTTCAAACACTGAAAACGACTTTCAAACAGGTGTGAAATGACGAGTATCCTGTTTCCATTTATAATACCAGTTCAAAGAGTTGGCATTTTTATAAAAAGTTGTTTAAAACAAATCAGAATTCAAGTCTATAGACCTGATAACCCAATCCCAATTTTAATTGGAATGAAACTCTTAGAAGTTTAAATGATAGAACCCGGTACTGAATAGGAATGGATCTGAAATGCTAGGAATTCATGGAATTAGGGCCTTACTCTCTGTGGGGCCGTGTTCAAACACTGAAAGCTCTCATAGAAACATCTGTGAAGTCACGACTGTACTGATTACATTTCTATTTCCAGTTCGGGGAGTTGGCCTTTTTACAAAACCTGGCATAAAAGCCTTAAATATTCAAGTCTATAGAGCTCAGAACCCTATGTTAGTTAGATTAAAACTCTTAGAAATCAAAATGATAGAACCTTGAACTGTATAGGAATGTATCTGAAGTGCTAGGAAACCTGGAAATACAGCCTTCATGTCTGCGGGGCCATGTTCAGACACTGAAAGCTGACTTTCAAACAGTTGTGAATTGACGAATATTCTGGTTACATTTATAATTCCGGTTAAATCAATTCGCTTTTTAAAAGAAACCTGGTTACAACCTTTTAAAATTCAAATCTATAGACCTCAAAACACTATGTGAGTTAGAGTGAACCTCTAAGAAATCAAAATGATAGTACCCGGAATGGTATAGGAAGGTATCTGGAATGCTAGGAATACTTGTAAATACAGCTTTACTGTCGATGGGGCCATGTTCAAACACTGAATAATGACTTTCAAACAGCTGAAAATTGACGAGTGTACTCTTTACATTTATAATTCCAATTCAATGAGTTGGCATTTTTATAGGAACTTGTTTAAAAACCATAAGAATTCTATTCTAAAGACCTGAGAACCGTGCATTAGTTAGACTGAAACTCTGAGAAATCAAAATGACAGAACCCGGAATTGTATAGGAACAAATATGAAAAGCTAGGAATAGATGTAAGTACAACCTTACTGTCTGTGGCACCGAGTTCAAACACTGAAATCTCACATTAAAACAGCGGTAAGTCATGAGGATACTGATTACATTTCTATTTCTGGTTCAAGAAGTTGGCGTTTTTTAAAAACCCAGCATAAAGGCTTTAAAAATACAAGTTTATAGAGCTCAGAACACTATGTTAGTAACATTAAAACTCTTAGAAGTCAAAATGATAGAACCTGGAATTGTATAGGAATGCATCTGAAACGCTAAGAATACATGTAAATACAGCCTTGCTGTATGTGGGGCCGTGTTCAAACACTGAAATCTGACTTTCAAACAGCTGTGAAATGACGATTATACTATATACATTTATAATTCCATTTCAATGTGTTGGCATTTTTATAGGCACATGTTTAAAACCCAAAGAATGCAAGTCTATAGACCTCAGAACACTATGTTAGTTAGACTGTAACTCTTAGAAATCAAAATGATAGAATCCGCAATGGTATAGGAACCTATCTGAAACGCTAGGAATACATGTAAATAGAGCCTTACTCTCTGTGGGGCCATGTTCAAACACTGAAAGCTCTCATAGAAACAGCTTTGAAGTCATGAGAATACTGATTACATTTCTAATTCCAGTTAAAGAAGTTGGCTTTTTTTAAAAACCTGGCATAAAAGCCTCAAAATTTCCAGTCTATAGAGCTCTGAACACTACATTAGATTAAAACTCTTAGAGGCCAAATAATAGAACCCGGAATTGCATAGGAACATATCTGAGACACTAGAAATACATTTAAATAGAGCCTTACTCTCAGTGGGGCCATGTTCAAACACTGAAAGCTCTATTAGAAACAGCTGAGAAGTCAAAGGATACTGATTACATTTAAATTTCTGGTTCAAGGAGTTGACGTTTTTATAAGACCAGGCATAAAAGCCGTAAAATTCAAATTTATGAAGCTCAGAACAGTATGTTAGTTAGATTAAAACTCATAGAAGTCAAAATGATTGAACCTGTAATTGTATGGGAATGTATCTGAAATGCTAGGAATACTTGTAAATAGAGCCTTTCTGTCTGTGGGGCCATGTTCCAACTCTGAATAAAGACTTTCAAACAGCTGTGAAATGATGCGTACACTGTTTACATTTATCATTCCAGTTCAAAAAGTTGGCTTATTTAAAGGACCCTACTTAAAACCCTTAAAAATTTAAGTCTATAGACCTCACAACACTATGTTAGTTAGACTGAAACTCTTAGAAGTCAAAATGATAGAACCTGGAATTGTATAGAAACAAATCTGAAATGCTAGGACTACATGTAAATAAAACCTTACTGGCTGTGGGTCCGAATTCAAACACTGAAATCTCACATTGAAACAGCTGTAAAGTGACGACGATATTGATTACATTTCTATTTCTGTTTCTAGTTGGTGTTTTTAACCAATCCTGCATAAAAGCATTAAGAATTGAAGTGTATACACCTCAGAACACTATATCAATTAGATTAAAACTCTTAGAAATCAAATTGAATAGAATCTGGAATTATATTGGAATGTATCTTAATCGCTAGCAATACATGTAAATAAGCCTTACTCTCTGTGGGGCCGAGTTCAAAAACTGAAAGCTCTCATAGAAACAGCTGTGAAATCACCAGGATACTGATTATATTTCTATTTGCGGGTTAAGCAGTTGGCATTTTTTAAAAAACGCCAACTTTCAAGCCTTAAAATTTCAATTCTGTAGAGCTCAGAATACAATGTTAGTTAGATTAAAACTCTTAAAAG
>NW_027669639.1:0-112416 GCF_964212035.1 Myotis nattereri | reverse complement strand
TGATGGGACAGAGGAGGGAGGAGACAGAGCTGAATGGACAGAGGTTTATGGGACAGAGGAGGGAGGAGATAGAGGCTGACCGGACAGAGGAGGAAGGGGACAGAGACTGATGGGACAGAGGAGGAAGGATAGGACAGGGGCTGATGGGACAGAGGGAAGTGACAGATGCTGATGGGACAGAGGAGGAGTAAGGACCAGAGCCTGATGGGACAGAGGAGGGAGTGGACAGCGGCTGATGTGATAGAGGATGGAGGAGAAAGAGACTGAATGGACAGAGGCTGATGGGACAGAGGAGGGAGGGAACAGAGGCTGATGGGAAAGAGGGGGGAGGAGAGAGAGGCTGATGGGACATAGGCAGATGGGAAAGAGTTGGAGAGAGAGGACAGAGGCTGATGGGACAGAGGAGGAGGGAGGAGACAAAGGCTGACTGGACAGAGGAGGAGGGGACATAGGTTGATAGGACAGAGAAGGAGGTAGGGGATAGCGGCTGATGGGAAAGAGGAGTTAGTGGACAGAGGATGATGGGACAGAGGAAGAGAGGGTACACAGCTGATGGGACAGAGGCTGATGGGACAGAAGAGGGAGGAGACAGAGGCAGATGGTACAGAGGACGAGGGAGATTAAAGAGGCTGATGGGACAGAGGAGGAGAGAGGGGACAGAGTATGAAGGGACAGAGGAGGGAGGAGAAAGACTGAATGGAGAAATGCTGATGGGACAGAGGAGGAAGGGGACAGAGGCTGATGGGACTGAGGTTGATGGCACAGAGAAAGGTGTGTACAGAGCCTGATGAAAACAGAGGCTGATGGGACAGGTACAGATGGGAAAGAGGAGAGAAGGACAGAGGCTAATGGGACAGTGGAGTGAGGAGACAGAAGCTGATGGTACAGAAGAGGGAGGGGACAGAGGATGATGGGACTGTGGAGGGAGGGAATAGAGGCTGATGGGACAGAGGAGGGAAGAAACAGAGGTTGATGGACAGAGGAGGGAGGAGTCACTGGCTGATGGGACAGAGGAGTGAGGGGGTAGAGGCTGATGGTTCAGAGGAGAGAGGAGGCATAGGCTGTTGAGACAGAGGAGGAAGGGGACAGTGGCTGATGGGACAGAAGACAATGGGGAGAGAGGCTGATGGGAGAGAAAGGTGTGCTCAGAGGCTGATGAAACAGAGGCTGATGGGACAGAGGAGGGAGTGGACAGAGGGAGATGGGATAGAGGAGGGAGGAGAAAGAGACTTAATGGACATAGGCTGAAGGGAAAGAGGTGGAGAGAGGGGACAGAGGCTGATGGGAGATAGGAGGGAGGGGACAGAGGCTGATGGGACAGAGGAGGGGTTAGGGGAGAGAGGCTGATGGGACAGACGACGAAGGGTACAGTGGCTGCTTTTACAGAGGAGGGAGGATACAGAGGCTGTTGGGATAGAAACCAGTGGGACAGAGGTTGGTAGGACAGATGATGATGGGACAGAGGAAGGGAGGGTACAGAGGCTGATGGGACAGAGGATGATGGGAAGGAGGATGGAGGGGACAGAGGCTGATGGGTTAGAGGAGGGAGGAGAAAGAGGCTGAATGGACAGAGGATGATGGGAAAGAGGAGGGAGGGGACAGAGACTGATGGGACAGAGAAGGGAGGGGACAGAGGCTGATGGGACAGACGAGGAAGGTGGGGACAGAGGCAGATGGGACAGAGTAGGGATTGGACAGAGGCTGATGGATCAGAGAAGGAGGTAGGGGATAGAGGCTGATGGGACAGAGGAGGGAGTGGACAGATGATGATGGGACAGAGGAAGTGAGGTTACAGAGGTTCATGGGACAGAGGCTGATGGGACACAGAAGGGAGGGGGCAGATACTGATGGGACAGGGAAGGGAGGGGACAGAGGCTGATGGGACAGTGGCTGATGGAACAGTGGCTGATGGACAGAGGAGGGAGGGGACAGAGGCTCACGGGCCAGAGGCTGATGGGATTGAGGCTGTTGGGATAGAAACCAGTGGGACAGAGGTTGGTAGGACAGAGGATGATGGGACAGAGGAAGGGAGGGTACAGAGGCTGATGGGTTAAAGGAGGGAGGAGAAAGAGGATGAATGGACAGAGGATGATGGGAAAGAGGAGGGAGGGGACAGAGGCTGATGGGACAGAGGAGGGAGGGGACAGAGGCTGATGGGACAGACGAGGAGGGAGGGGACAGAAGGAGATGGATCAGAGAAGGAGGTAGGGGATAGAGGCTGATGGGACAGAGGAGGGAGTTGAGAGCGGATGATGGGACAGAGGAAGAGAGGGTACAGAGGAGGAGGGAGGAGACATAGGCTGATGGGACAGAGGAGGGAGGGGAGAGAGGTTGATGGGTCAGAGGAGGATGTAGGAGATAGAGGCTGATGAGACAGAGGAGGGTGTGGACAGTGGATGATGGGACAGAGGAAGGGAGGGTACAGAGGCTAATGGGACATAGGCTGATGGGACATAGGAGGGAGGGGACAGAGGCTGATGGACAGAGGAGGAAGTAGGTGATGGAGCAACTGTAGTCAAACTACAGCCTGCGGGCTGGATATGGCCCCTTTGAAATGAATAACACTATTGAAAAAAAAGACGGTTCCCTTTGATGTAATGATGTTTACTTTGAATTTATATTAGTTCACACAAACACTCCATCCATGCTTTTGATCTCTCCTCCAACCAGTTTAAGAACCCATTGTTTCTATGGAGTAAAAAGGTATGCACAACCCTGGGATAGAGGCTGACGGGACAGAGGAGGGAGGAGACAGAGGCTGATGGGGCAGAAGAGGGAGGAGACAGAGGGTGATGGGACAGAGGAGGGAGGGGGCAGAGACTGATGGGAAAGAGGAGGGAGGGGACAGAGGGTGATGGGACAGAGGAGGAAGTAGGGGAGAGAGGCTGATGGGACAGATGACGGAGGCAACAGTGGCTGCTTTTACAGAGGAGGGAGGATACAGAGGCTGGTGGGACAGAGCAGGGAGGGGACGAGGCTCATGGGCCAGAGACTGATGGGATTGAGGCTGTCGGGATAGAAACCAGTGGGACAGAGGTTGGTAGGACAGAGGATGATGGGACAGAGGAAGGGAGGGTACAGAGGCTGATGGGACAGAGGATGATGGGAAGGAGGATGGAGGGGACAGAGGCTGATGGGTTAGAGGAGGGAGGAGAAAGAGGCTGAATGGACAGAGGATGATGGGAAAGAGGAGGGAGGGGACAGAGGCTGATGGGACAGAGAAAGGAGGGGACAGAGGCTGATGGGACAGATGAGGAGGGAGGGGACAGAGGCAGATGGGACAGAGTAGGGACTGGACAGAGGCTGATGGATCAGAGAAGGAGGTAGGGGATAGAGGCTGATGGTACAGAGGAGGGAGTGGACAGAGGATGATGGGGCAGAGGAGGAAGTGGACCGTGGCTGATATAACAGAGGAGAAAGGGAACAGAGGCTGATGGGAGAGAAAGGTGTGCACAGAGGCTGATGAAACAGAGGCTGATGGGACAGAGGAGGGAGGAGACAGAGGCTGATGGGAGAAACGACAGAGGTGACAGAGGCTTATGGGACAGAGGAAGGAGCAGACAGAGGCTGAAGGGTCAGAGGAGGTAGGGGACAGAGTCTGATGGGAAAGGGCAGGCCGGAGGGAACAGAGGCTGATGGGACAGAGGAGGAGGGATGGGACAGCGACTGATGGAACAGAGGATGGACTGGACAGAGGCTGATAGGACAAAAAATAAGGGAGGGAGAGAGGATGAAGAGACAGAGGAGGGAGGACACAGTGGTTGTTGGGACCGAGGAGGGAGGGGAAAGAGGCTGGTGGGGCAGAGGAGGGAGGGGAGAGAGGTGGGAAGGGACAAAGGAGAGAGGGGGCAGATAAGGGATGGGACAGAGGCTGATGAGATCGAGAAGGGAAAGGACAGAGGCTGATTGGACAGAGGAGGAGGAAGGGGACAGTGGCTGATGGGACAGTGGAGGGAGGGAACAGAGGCTGATGGGAAAGAGGAGGGAGGGGACAGAGGCTGATGGGACAGAGAAGGGAGGGGACAGAGGCTGATGGCACAGAGGTTGGAGGAAAGAGGCTGGTGGGACAGAGGAGGGAGGGGACAGAGGCTGGTAGGACAGAGTCTGATGGGACAGAGAAGGGAGGGAACAGAGCCTAATGGGATTGAGGCTGATGGGACAGAGGAGGGAGGTAACAGAGGCTTATGGGACAGAGGAGGGAGGTAACAGAGGCTTATGGGACAGAGGAGGGAGGTAACAGAGGCTTATGGGACAGAGGAGGGAGGGGACAGAAGCTGATGGGACAGAGGAGGAGTGAGGGGACAGAAGCTATGGGACAGAGGCTGATGGGATTGAGGCTGTTGGGATAGAAACCAGTGGGACAGAGGCTGATAGGACAGAGCCTGATGGGACAGATAAGTGAGTGGACAGAGGATAATGGGACAGAGGAAGGGAGGGTACAGAGGCTGATGGGACATAGGCTGATGGGACAGAGGAGGGAGATGACAGAGGCTGATGGCAAAGAGGTGGAGAGAGGGGACAGAGGTTGATGGGACAGTGGAGGGAGTGAATCGAGGCTGATGGGACAGAGGAGGAAGGGGACAGAGGGTGATGGGACAGTGGAGGGATGGAATAGAGGCTGATGGGACATAGGAGGAAGGGGACAGAGGCTGATGGGACAGTGGAGGGAGGGGACTGAGGCTGATGGGATAGAGGAGGGAGGACCCAGAGGCTGAAGGAACAGAGGAGGGAGGGGACAGAGGCTGAAGGGACAGAAGGTGATGAAAAAGAGGCTGATGAGACAGATGTGAGATGGGACAGAGGCTGATGGGACTGAGGTTGTTGGGACATAGAAGGGAGGTCACAGAGGCTGATGGGACAGATGATGGAGGTAACAGAGGAGGGAGGGGACAGAGACTGATGGGACAGAGGAGGGCGGGGACAGAGGCTGATGGGACAAAGGAGGAGGTAGGGCATAGAGGCTGAGGGGACATAGGACGGAGGGGACAGTGGTTGCTGGGACAGAAGTGATGGAGACGGAGGCAAAGGGACAGTGCCTGATGGAACAGATGCTGATGGGACAGAGGAAGGAGGGGACAGAGGCTAATGTGTCAGAGCCTGATGGGATTGAGGTTGTTGGGATAGAAACCAGTGGGACAGAGGTTTGTAGGACAGAGGATGATGAGACAGAGGAGGAGGTAGGGCATAGAGGCTGAAGGGACATAGGACGGAGGGGACTGTGGTTGCTGGGACAGAGGGGATGGAGACGGAGGCTGAAGGGACAGTGCCTGATAAAACAGAGGCTGATGGGACTGAGGAAGGAGGGGGAAGAGTCTGATGGGACAGAGCCTGATGGGATTGAGGTTGTTGGGATAGAAACCAGTGGGACAGAGGTTGATAGGACAGAGGATGATGGGACAGAGGAAGGTAGGGTACAGAGGCTGATGGGACAGAGGATGAGGGAGTGAGAGAGGATGAAGAGACAGAGGAGGGAGGACACAGTGGTTGTTGGGACAGAGGAGGGAGGGGACAGAGGCTGATGGGGCAGAGGAGAAAGGGGACAGAGGCTGATGGGAGAGAAAGGTGTGCACAGAGGCTGATGAAACAGAGGCTGATGGGACAGAGGATGAGGGATATTACAGAGGCTGATGGGACAGAGGAGGGAGTGGACAGAGGCTGATGGGAAAGAGGGGGGAGGAGAGAGAGGCTGATGGGACATAGGCAGATGGGAAAGAGTTGGAGAGAGAGGACAGAGGCTGATGGGACAGAGGAGGAGGGAGGAAACAAAGGCTGACTGGACAGAGGAGGAGGGGACATAGGTTGATAGGACAGAGAAGGAGGTAGGGGATAGCGGCTGATGGGAAAGAGGAGTTAGTGGACAGAGGATGATGGGACAGAGGAAGAGAGGGTACACAGCTGATGGGACAGAGGCTGATGGGACAGAAGAGGGAGGAGACAGAGGCAGATGGTACAGTGGACGAGGGAGATTAAAGAGGCTGATGGGACAGAGGAGGAGAGAGGGGACAGAGTATGAAGGGACAGAGGAGGGAGGAGAAAGACTGAATGGAGAAATGCTGATGGGACAGAGGAGGAAGGGGACAGAGGCTGATGGGACTGAGGTTGATGGCACAGAGAAGAGAGGGGACAGAGGCTGATGGTACAGAGAAAGGTGTGTACAGAGCCTGATGAAACAGAGGCTGATGGGACAGGTACAGATGGGAAAGAGGAGAGAGGGGACAGAGGCTGATAGCACAGAGGAGGGAGGAGACAGAGGAGGGAGGGGACAGAGGCTGATGGGACAGAGGAGGGAGGGGTCAGAGGCTGAAGGGACAGTGGAGGGAGGGGACAGAGGCTGATGGGACAGAGGCTGATGGGACAGAGACTGATGAAAGAGAGGCTGATGGGACTGAGGTTGGTGGGACAGAGAAGGGAGGTAACAGAGACTGATGGGACAGAGGATGGAGGAAACAGAGGAGGGAGGGGACAGAGGCTGATGGGACAGAGGAGGGAGGGACAGAGGCTGAAGGGACAGAGGAAGGAGGGGACAGGTCCAGTAGATCCACTGAACCCTCAGCCACCCAGGTGGTGCTGCCCAAGGAAATTAATGGGGAAAAGTTGAAACAATTTGCTGGAATCACACAGCTGGTACCTGGGAGCAGTGGACTACGGAAAATACTGGAAGAGAAGATATGTTTTTCGGTTTCTTCTCCGCTCTGTTTTCTCTGCTTCCCTCTGTCCACCTCGACCCCAGTGCCGCTTGCGATGTCAGAGACCGTGGCTGCCGAGCGGAAAATGGTCTTGGAGAGCTGACGTACTGCCCCACGCCCAGTGCTGCTGTTTGTTACTGGGATAAAAGACAGCAGATGCTTCTGTCTGTGGCTGGAGGCGCTTAAGTGGGATGTCTTCAAGAGGCTGTTTTTGGGGGTGGGCAGCCCAAGGCCTTCCGTGGTTCCCAGCTGGTGCGACCCGTGCGGACCCACCGGCAGGACCAAGGGCGTGCGGATGGCTCCCTGAAAAGCCGCCTGGGACTCAAGGGCAACTCCGCCACACGCCCATCAGGAGGCAGGTCCCTTGTCGTTCCCTGAGGTGATGGACAGCAATGCCAACAGAGACAGCAGCGTGGCGGGCAGACTACCTCAGTCCTCACACTGTGGTTGTGGTGGGGCTTCGAGCAGCTTAGCCGAAACCCGGTTTCTGTGTCTCTGTCTCTGACCTCTGTCTGTGTGTCCTTCCTCGTCGCTCTCTGCCCCTCGCTCTGTCTCTTTGTGTGTCTTCCTCTGAGTCCCTGTGTTGGTCTGTTTCTCTCTCTGTTGCAGCACACACACACACACACACACACACACACACTCACTCTCACACACTCACACACACACACACTCTCACACACTCACACACACACACACTCACTCTCACACACTCTCTCTCACACACACACTCAAACACACACACACTCACACACTCGCGCGCACACACACACACACTCTCACACTCTCACACACAAACTCGTACACACTCACTCTCACACACACACAGACACACTCACTCACACACACACACTCACTAGCTCACACACACACACTCACTCGCACACACACTCTCGCACACACACGCACACACACTCAACACACACACTCTCTCACACACACATCTTTCTCACATACACACTCTCACACACACACACACTCACTTGCACTCGCACACACACACACACACACTCTGAACACACACACTCTCTCTCTCACACACACACACACACACTCACTCACTCGCATGCACACGCCCTCCCCGTCGCTGGCTAAGCATCCTGTTTCAGTGTTACCTGTGTGGAGAGGTCTTGGTGCAGAACAATCAGCTCCCCATCCTGGCACCACCGAGTTAGGGTCCACACAGGAGTTACTCTGGGAAGGTCACGCCCGCCTCCCAGACAGTCCCTGCTCCCTAGTTTCAATTCCCCTTCCAGCGTTCTTTCCCCTTAGAGATGATTCCTCTTGAATCGGAACAATGCTGCAATGAAACAAACGTCCTTCTATGAAACCCACCAAGAGAGCCGCCCCCCCCCGCCCCCCCCCGCCCCGTCCTGGAGGCACATGCAGAGGAACCCCCAGGGACAGCAGCCTGCCTCCCCTTATGCCTGCAAACTCAGGCTCCAGGGCTCCACACCCCCTCACTCCTGGCTTCCCTTTCTTCGAGTGGCACCACCACACACAGGGTGCCAGGGCCCCTGGAGAGTCAAGGGACTGTAACTTGGCTCAGGAGTAAAGGATTTGGGGGTGGCGTGGCCAAGAACTGGGTCTGTTCTTGTGTGAGTCCCAGAGACTCACGATCCCCCCACCCACCGGAGCCTCCGGAACTTGGAGGTGGGAGGGCAGGGCGGGGCAGCAGTGGAAGGGGGGCGGCGTGCCCACCTCTGAGCCCTGGCGGATGGGCAGGAGGCCCAGGATGTTCGCAGCCTTCCTGGGTGTGTCACACCCCAGGGATGTGATGACTTCGGGGGGTGTTGGGGGGACAGCCACAGACTTTGTCTTCACTTTCTCCGAGTTGCACTGTGAGCCCTGAGATGGGAGAGCTGTGTCCGGCCACGCCTCCCGGCCTCCCAGCCTCCCCCTGCCACAGGCCGGAGCTGGGGGAGCCGGGACACGTGCTGCCCCTCTGGAAGGGGACACTGAAGGCGCCAGCTCTTGGGGCAGCTGGGGTATGCTGGCTCGGTGTTCTAATTTCCGTGTTCTCCGCCTTCATCCAGAACCCGATGCTGGGCAGTGTCTGGACTGTGCTGCGCGGCCACGCACGGGGCTGAGGAGGCGACACGGTGTGTGTAGGAGCTGCACGCGGGCGGCCCGGCCTTCGGGGAGCAGGAACTTACTTGAGACGAGATTTAGAATCCCATGATCACTGTAAACGTCACAGGATGCCTGACTCAGAGGCAAGGCTGAAGGAACCCAACCTTCAGTCCTCCCGGCATCAGCACCTTTGTCTGCGCAAAACTTTTGGATCCGTCTTCCCGTCTAAGGCCGCCATTCGATTGGCCATTGCTCCTATCAATCAAAGTCGACCGCACACATTTCCCACTACGATTGGCCTCGGCACCTTTGCCCCGCCTCCAGGCAGACACTCACTTTCACCGGTTTGGGCAAAATGGCACCACTGCCAGTAAGGATGACTGACCTTGATGGTACCAGGCTCTGACCTGAGCCGCCCCGTCCAGCGGAGATAGCTCCATCTTTCGCCAAGCTGGGTCCTCTCCAGGGAGCCCCGTAGCGGACAGGCGCCAATACCAGCCAGCGAGCCGCTCCAGATGCCATCCCGGCACCCGGACCCCAGCGCCTGGCCTGGTGACGCCCTCACAAAGAACGCTGCCCCAAGCCTCGCGAGGCTTTTGGAGCGGACAAGAGGCCCAGCCTCACAGTCGCGCAGTGCGCCTAGTTCCCCCCGCCCTCCTTTTAAAAGAATCCTCACGCAGGGATATTTTTCCCATTGAATTTTTTTTAGAGAGTGGAAGGGAAGGAGGGAGCGGGATGAGAGAGAGAGAACCTCAGTGAGAGAGACACAGGAATTGGTTGCCTCCCAAATGGAACCCGACCAGGGCAGGGGATTGAACCTGCAACCCCAGGATGTGTCCTTGCCTGGGAAGTGAACCTGACACCCTGCAGGGCGCAGGCCGCCACTCTAACCACTGAGCCACCGGCCAGGGCACCCTTTTTTTTCTTCCCTAAACGGAGTGTCTGGAAATGAAACGTTAAGTCACAGGATAGAAACAAACAATGTTTGCCTTTTACCTCCCTGTTACTAACAGAAAGCAGGCCTCCCCGGGCTCCCAGCCTCAGGAATCTCAGCATGGCGTCCAGAACTGCCCAGGGAATGACACTGAGTTGATGAGGCGGCCACGTCAGCTGGGATTACAGTGAGATATTGGGGGTGCCACTGTCCCACCAGCGCAATGCTGTGTCCATGCCTTGAAGAAGTCTCCTTCCAATGGCTTTGCTAAGCAAAAGCGTCACTTGAACTGCAAAGGAATGGGCTTTGTATTTTATCAGGAAGACGAGGGAGTTGGTGTAATCTCCTGGGTGTGGACTTTGAAGGCGATCAGGCCCGGAGCACGAGGATCGAGCAGCGCGCACGCCCGGCCCTTCCCCTTCGGGCCCTTTGGGGTGTTAGGACACTGACCGCTCTGGCACTCGGGGCGCCGCTCACAGAACGTGTAGCCACAGGGGATGCCTGTCAGTGTCCCTTTCATTCCACCGACACCCTCCTGAGGGGCCAAGGACCATGTGGCAATAGAATCCCAAGACTGATTCTCCTGAGGCCCAGAAGGCACCCCGGAAACCAGAACCCTGGGGCTTTCACAGAAGATGTCACGGAAATGGTAAATGTACTTACTAAGGGTATTGACCCCGATGGTCATCACACACATGCAAATTAAAGCCGGCAAATGTGTGCCTGGAGGTGTGAGCACAGGGGTAACGTAAGTGGACTTAAAAAGGACTAGTGCCCTGGCGGGTGTAGCTCAGTGGTTAGAGCGTCGGCCGGAGCACAGAAGGGTCTCGGTTCCATTCCGGGTCAAGAGCATGTACACTGGGTTACAGAACTGATCCCCAGCCCTGGTTGGGGCATGTCCGGGAGGCAACCAATTTCTGTGTCTCTCTCACATCGATGTTTCTCTCTCCCTCTTCCCTTACCCTTCCATTCTCTCTAAAATCAATGGACAAAATATCCTCGGGTGCGGATTAACATAAAGATAAAAAATAGAAATAATAAGGTTAGGATGTTACAAATTATTATATATAACTAGAGGCCCAATGCACAAAATCTGTGCAAGAGTAGGCCTTCCTTCCCCCGGCTGCGGGCACTGGCTTCCCTCTGGTACCTGGGACCCAGGCTTCCTTCACAGCCCTGGCTTCATCAGGAAGGTCGTCCGGAAGGTTGTCGGGAAGGACGTCTGGTCTAATGAGCATATTACACTTTTCTTATTACAGATAGTATTCAGATGATATAATATGCATCTGAAACAAAAAAACAGTTCAGGAATCCCCTCCTGCTCCGCCCCAACCCCCACCCCAGCCCCACCTCTCCCTGGCTCCCTCCTCGGCTCTGACCTAAATTAAAAAAAAAAAAATAGTTCAGTGTAAAATGAAAAGACATGCTTAGGTCACCCCTGGGGAAGGGGACCTCAGCTAAGAGGCTGTCCCTGAGCATGAGTCCTCCCCTCCCCGACTCGTGGGCAGCCTCCCGGGAGGAGCACTGTGTTTTCCCCGGGGCTCAGTGTCTTATGGGGGCTCTGACCACTGCTTTCTGGAGCCCGCAGAGAACTCAGAGGGAAGTATCCGGGCCAGCGCTGCCACTCCTTTTGGGGTGCCAGTCCCGAGAAAGACGAGGGAGGCAGATAATTACACCAGGCCGCCCAGGAGGCCGCCAGCCTGTAGGTGCTGCAAGGAAAAGCTTCCTACGGGCGGCCTGGAGCACAAACACCGTCATTCACAACAACACTTTGTTTGCAGGGCGTTTAAGAGATTTTCCCAAGACTTCTCATAGAGGAGAGCGCATTTGGTCCTGAGATAAGCTGTTCGGCCTTTTCAAGGACGGGGCTGAGCTCAGACACACTGGGCGCAGAGCAGGCGGGGCTGCAGCTTCGGTTCCCATAGCATCGCTAGGGTGTGACCTGGGGAGAATTACTCCCATTTTTCTGAACTTTAATTTTCTCACTGCTGAATGGAGACACGAAGAACAGAAAAGGACAATATACTCGGAATGCCTAGCTTGGTGAGGGCCGCGTGGGGAGCCCTGCCTGCATGGTGTTTGTTATCAGTTATTCTGTCCCGTGGACGCGGTGAGTGGTGACGACGCCCTGACTGGAACACAGCACCTGCTGGTTCAGGCCTTTTCCTCTGTACAGGTTTGGTTGGATAAAATAACACCACAGCCCACCGATGCTGCAGAGAACATCTGTGGACGTGGGCAAGGCCCCCCTCCGCTCCTCCGCCCCCCCCCCCCCACCCAGGGCTGGAAGAAGAAGAGGACACGCAGCTTCGTGGCACCCTGACCTCAGCTGAGGGCATGAACCCCAGGGCCCCCTAAGCCGGCACCTGCCATTGGCGCCTGTTGATCTAACAGGATACCACCGCCTCTGGGAAGCGTCGGTTTCCCTGGAAATGTTCTACTCTCTGGCAGTTTTGTGTGTCACACAGTCCTTTGTTCTGGGCCTGGTGATTAAAAATGGACTCTCACGGGTTCCTGGCTGTGTGACGTTGGAACAGTGACCCCCAGGCTGCGACGTTAACGGCCACTTCCTTTTTCTTATTCTGTGCCTTTTAGTGGGAAGATTTTGAAATCAACTAACCTGGTAACACGATGACCCAGGAAATTTGAAAGACAGAATGGGCCACACAAATCCCCCCATGAGCCTGTCCCAGGGTAACTGGGCTTACAGAGAGGAGCAGGGACTGCTCACGTTCAGAGGACATTTCAATGACTCGCTTCCCGGGAATAGCTGCAGCTCTCAGCTGGTTTAAAGACACATGAGCTGTCAGCGATGCAGGAACTCAGGTTAATTAAATAACCCATGGACATGCAATCACAATTTTTTTAGATCGGGGAGTTTACCGGAATTTCACGGAGCCTGCACGTGAACACGATATGGTGGGTGTTGTGCCCAGATTTCAAGGTTCCCAAATGGCCCAGCAAGGAGCCAGCGAGTCCGATGCAAAAGCAAAGAGTCTTTCATTTCGTACCTGTTCGGCTCCCCAACCACACTCACCGATGCAACGGTAAGCCCCAGTGGCCGATAGAGAGCGAGGCCTGATGGGATTGTGGGTTTTATAGTAAAAACCTTTTATGCATACTAGAGGCCCCCGTGGGGGTCCCTCCTCTGGCCTGCGGGGCTCGGACATGTCCTGAGGGGTCCCGGATGGTGAGAGGGACAAGGGACCCCACTGGTGCACAAATCTGGGCACCAGGCCTCTAGTTATAGGTCAAATTGTTTTTCTTGAAATCTTGTTTACGGCATGTAACATATTTTAAATAGTTTTTCAAGAAAAAGAGAAAGAAAATGCCAAAGAAATGAAAAATGAAAATAAATAAAATAGAGCTTAGTAGAGGTTTTCAAACGAGCAATAGCATTCATGTGTTGGACTTACTGGAGCACCTGCAGTGATTCCGAGGGGACGTGCACACAGCTCTGCAGGCCTGCTGTCTGATGGATCCAGGAGCCGAGGGCAGCTCGGGGGCGGCCCACAGGCTCGGGACAGACCCTGGGACAGACTCTGGGCCCCACGAGGACGCCCCTGTCGCCACAGGCTTGGAGCGGAAGGCCGTCCCTGAGCGCGTCATGGCCGGTGTCCGTCCTGCCGCGGGGAAGGCTGCAGCGCCAAGTGCACAGTGACCACCTGGGCCGCGTTCCGTGGACGCTGGACCGGCAGCGGGAGGTCGGGGTCCGTGGCTCTCACTCCCCATCGGGACCTTCTGTCTGAGCCGAACCCTGTGGCTGAGGAGGTTGCGGGTCCGGGAAGCCCTGGAGCAGAGCCCTGAGCGGGGCCACATAGGGCGGGGCCGTGGCCGGGTCCAGCGCCCTCTGCAGGGAGGAGGGTGGCCTGGCCGGTGAGGGGGCGTCTTCCTCAGACACAAACCCCGACTAGGAAGGCGCCTCCCTCCTGGAGCCACTGGTGCGGGCAGAGCGGGGGTCGCTGCCCAGAGGACCTGGGGCCTGAGCAGGGCGGTCCTCAGCCCGCGCCCCAGGGCCCCGCGGCCCCCACTCGCCATCTTCCCTGCAGAAGCCTCCTGGCTGCCCTGGCCGTGCGCTGCCAGCAGCCACACAGGTCGGACAGTGCCCACACCTCCAAGTTGTTGGCTCCACAGGCTCCAGGCTGACTTCCGGGAGGGGCGGGACTTCCGCGCAGTGGGCGGTACCTGCGAGGGCCCGTTGTGCGCCACCTCGTGGCGGGAGGCGGCAGCACAGGGAAGTGTCAGCAGCCAGGTGCCTCCTGGGGGAGCTCTGTGCTCTGAGTAGGGGCAGCAGGGGCTGCTCTGGCTCCCAGGGCAAAGCCCTGCAGGTCCCAGTGCAGACGCCTCCGCCTGCCCCGCCATGGAGGGGCCCTGCTGCTCGCAGGCATCACGTAGGCACACGTGGGCGTAGGGACTTGGAGACCATGCCCACAGGGAATGTGCCCTTGGCCTGGGCGCCTATTGGCCAGAATTGACGGGAAATTTCTACTCAGCTTGCTGTTGCCACTCAACCCCGGGCCTCGTGCCTCCGTGTGCCGTGTGGGGCCTCTTCTGTGGTGTGTTCTGTGCCCCCGGTCCATGCGGATGGGACAGAGTGTCCGTGGCCTTGTTGAGAACGGCCTTGGCCTGTGGACTCCAGGTCAGAGGGGTCTCAGGGTCTGGGGTGGGTGGGCCTCACTGAGTGACAGGTGTCCTGGTGGAGGGAAATGAGACTCGCTGGCAGAGAGAAGGTCATATGACTTGGACGCAGAGATGGGTGGGCGGATGGGGCTCCCAGCCCGGGAACCGAGGACAGCTGGCTCCACCTGAAGCTGCGAGAGGTTTTCCCTGCAGCACCAGGAGGACCAGCCTTGCCCTCTCCCTGATCCCGGGGCTGAGAGTCTCACAGGCAGCGTGGAGAGCTCCGGTCCCTGCCCACCTGCCCGGTCACTGCCTCCTGGGCTCCTGGAGAGAAGCCACAGGAGAGGAAGGGGCTCCAGGCTGGGGCTGAGGAGCAGGAGGAGGGGTGCCTGGGGCGCTGGCTCATCCCTGATGCCCTGGGCACCTCCCATCCTATACCCTGACCTGTGGACCTGGGTTTATATCTGCCCAGAGGGCCTGAGGACCAGGGTGCAGGGCCGTGCGAGGGAGACTCAAGAGCAGGCGTGACAAAGCTCCTCTTAGGTCTGAGCCCACCTCCTCTAGTGCTGCCTGTACTCAGCACCCTCACTACCCCCACCCAAGTCTCTACAGCGTCTCCCTTCTGTCTTACACCCTGGAGCCCATGACTCTTTCTCATGCAATGGTTTCTCTGGTGCTAATTGGGAAGAGGGAGTCAGTCGCCCCCTTTCACAGGAACCAAATGAAGTGAATCCATTTATTCCCAAGGAGTGCTGACAAGGGCTCTGGCACAGAGGAGCTGCTCAGTGAATGAATGCCAGCGCCCTCCGCAGGCACTCAGGGCAGATGGTGGACAGGAAGTTCTGTTTCTCTGCTCCTGGTGAAAGGCCTGGTCGCAAACATAAGACAGTTCAAGAATGACACGGAGGCTGACAGGTGAGAGCTTGGGACAGGGTGCTGGTGTGCACGCATGTGTGCACGAGAGAGAGAGAGGGAGGGAGAGAGAGAGAGAGTGGGTATGTGTGTGTTTGCAGGACATGCAGTGTTTCCTAGGCTGTCATCCTAGAACTAGCTTAGGGAAAATGCATGAATCTATTTTAATGAAAAGGTAAGTGCAAATGTCCAAGCTGCTCCTGTGCCAGCTCACACTCAAATGGAGAGTGAGCGCCTGTTCGCCACACCCCCTCCATCATTGACTCCTTCCTGGGTTTTCATCTGTGCCCATCTGGTAGGTGGAAGGTCAGCATAGAGAGACCCTGTGAGAAGGGAAGGGATACGGGGGACCCTAGGCTGCAAGGTCACCCAACCCTCTTCTTCAGCTCCCTCCAGCCAGCCACCCAGCCACACCCAGCTGTTTTCCCCCCTGAGCCTGGGGAGAACATTCGGGCAGACCCTGGGAGCCGCCCAGTCTCTTCTCCCATCCTTGTGACCATGGTCCTGCCGCTCCTCCTGCGGGTCCTCTTCGGTGCACGCGCTGGCAGAGGGCTCACTCTCACCCTCGCAGGCCCCTGCCATTCAGCCCACCCTACCAGGCAGTGGCCCTGGCTGAGCTGCAGCAGCCTGTGCTGCTGCTGAGAGCCCATGGGTGTGTCCAGGGGCTTCAGAGGCCACGTGATACACACAGACATGGCTAACAATTAACTCATATGAACTTGGGATTCAATAAATTATATTAAAAGCAAAGGTGGTAACCCTGGCCGGTGTCGCTCAGGTGGTTGGGCATTGATTGTCCTGTGCTCCCAAAGGTCACCGATTCCATTCCCAGTCAGGGTTCAGGCCCAGGTTGCATGTTCAGTCCATGGTAGGGGTGTTGGCAGAGGCAACTGGTCAATGTCTCTCTCTCTCTCTTTCTCTCCCTAATCCTCTTTCTAAAATCAATAAAAACATAATAAGAAAGAAAGGTTATAAATACTCAAAACTTGCCCCTTGGCCTTGTTGGCGTGGCTCAGTGGTGAGCAGAAACCAATGAAACAGGAGGTCACGGTTCAATTCCCAGTCAAGGGCACATGCCTGGATTGCAGGCTTGATCCCCAGTGGGGGGTGTACAGGAGGCAGCCAATATATGATTTTCTCATCATTGATGTTTCTCTTTTCTCTCACTCTCTCTCCCTTCCTTTCTGAAATCAATAAAAATAGATTTAAAAAAACACAAAAATCCAAAACTGGTTACTTGGAATTTTTTCCCTGTTACCCATACTCTTGGGGTTATTCAGACCTATCGTACCTGGGTGGAGGTGATATTATAGAGCAGGGTGGACCATACATCTATCCCCAGGTTCGTGGTCGGGACACCATGTCAGCAGCCTGAAATCACCTCTGGTGAAAATATTTGCACCCTAGGAATTGGCCAGTGTTACCAAATCGCGACTTGATTTGTTTTCTTCTGTGCCTGTGGTCTCTAGACTTGAGAAAGTGATGCAGAAAATGTTAATAGTGAAGATTAAACCTGAAAGTGTGCCCTGGGTGAATATTATGACACGTAAATCGTCTCTCTGGTTTTTAAAAAGACCTCTGTAGGCCTTGCAGTGTCAACACATTATAAGAATTGAGGGACTGGGCTGGCATTCAGAAAAGCACTACCTGACTGAGTAGTCACTCACATCATGAACAAAAGAGTGAGCATCTCATAGGCACCTCCAGTTTGTCTTACTTGCTTACATAACAGCAAGCATCACCCAACATTCTCATTGGAATGACACTCATCCGTCAGTTGAGGGCAAGCATAGGGTAGCTATAAATTCACCTGTTTGGCAAAAATCAAGAAGAGCTTTCGAAGGGAGTCAATGGGCTGTGTATCTACATGTTTATATTCTCGTGTGTGTGTGTGTGTGTGTGTGTGTGTGTGTGTTTATGTGTGTGTGTCTCTATGTGTGTCTGTGTTTGTGTATGTGTGTGTGGACATATAAACACACTCCCTCCTCTTCCTCTGGTTGGTTGATAAACATGTGGCTGGATGCTTCTTTCCCGAGGTGTGTCTGACCTTTTCCCATTTTCTCACTTTCCTGCTCTCCCCAGGGGGAGCCCCTCTGGTGCCACAGGTGACCCCGCCCTCTCTGCAGGCAGACCTCAGCCCTGAGCAGTCACGTGGATGTTTACCACCCCCCAGAGCACACAGCTCCCAGCCAGTGCAGAGAGGTGGGGTCCTGGAGCTCAGGAGGGCCTCGTTTGGGTGCTCCCTCAGCCATAGGACCCCATGGCACAACCCTGGGAGGACCACCCCCTGGGTTGGGTGGTATGTGAGTGAGAAGTCAGAGTTGGGAGCAACTGGGGGAGTGAGGGATAGGACACGGGGAAGGGAGGGCGATGCCCAGCATGGTCTGGGGCAAGGGGACAGAGGGGATGAGAGGAGGAGCAGAGAGGCTTTGGTGGGGGAGGAGCGTGAACGGTGTGCTGAGCATTGTGGGGTGGAGGTGTCTTTGGGACCTACAAGCTGGGAACAGATCAGGCGGTTCCCAGGAGAGGCCTGGCCTAGCGGTGCTGGGAGTCTTCTGGGAAGATGGCAGTGAAAGCTGTAGGTACGACCAGCTTGTCTGGGGCTGGAGGGGGATGAGAGCGGGTGGGGTACACCCCGCGGTGAGTCACATGGAACACATAGTCCGCAGAAGGATGGGTGTAGCTAGTGTGGAAGCTGAGGGAGGGAGGTTCACAAAGGTAGGTCAGCGGGGTGGATGCCAGAGGTGTCAGGGGCTGAGAAGTTGTGGGAGGCAGGCAGACCAGTTGGCCAGGCCCTGCCAAGACCCAGGGACAGGGCTGTCAGGGGGACCTGGGATGAGAACAGTCAGCTAAGAAGGGCGGGCACATTCCAGATCCATTCCACACCCAGGTTCAGGAGAGCGAACACCTGTGGGAAGTGGAGAGAGGAGGGGTCCAGCCCGCACCCCAGGTTTTGGCTTCTGTGATTGACAGCTGGTGGCCTTGGTTAAGCAGGGAGCCCAGAGGAGTCAGGGACAGTGGAGAAGCCTGCAGCCTGGGCAGGGGGTCTAAGGCAGCGACCTCAGGCCTGAAGCTCAGGAGCAGTCAGTGCTGGGGAGCAGGTGGCTCAGCCTTGCAGAGGGGCAGGGAGGGGGCTGCCTCCATGGTGGAACCGGGGAGCAAGCACACAGGGAGCTTCAATGAGTGTTTGTGGAAAGGATGAGGGGGGACCCAGGGACCGGCCAGTATGCGCCCTGAAGAGCTGTCCCAGAGGGGAGAGAATCAGGGGACAGAGGCTGAGAGCTCCCAGGGGTAACCGGTCAGGTTCAGACCCTGCAACAGCCAATGGCGGAGGGGAGGCGGCCTGCAGGGGTCCACCCGCTCAGTTTGGCTCCCATCTTTGGGGAGGGCAGCTCGCAGAGGGGGCGGCTCCCCCAGGGGCAGGGCCTCGGAAAGAAGGGGAAAGGAGGCCACAGGAAGCACCTTACAGAAGAGGCTGGTGAGGGAGGAGGGACACGCAGGCGGCAGCTGGACGGGCTGCCATGAGGTCAGGTCAGGGGGGATCTTCACCTGTCGTCCTCCTCCCTCCTCGGCCTCTTCCTAGTTGAGTGGCCTTGGAAAACCCAAGGATCATTTTTTTTTTTAATATATTTTATTGATTTTTTACAGAGAAGAAGGGAGAGAGATAGAGAGTCAGAAACATCGATGAGAGAGAAACATCGATCAGCTGCCTCCTGCACATCTCCCACTGGGGATGTGCCTGCAACCCAGGTATATGCCCTTGACCGGAATCGAACCTGGGACCTTTCAGTCCGCAGGCCGACGCTCTATCCACTGAGCCAAACCGGTTTCGGCCCCAAGGATCATTTTAAGCTGAGCTCCTGCTGTGATAGAAATCCCAAATCAAAATGGGATTCCACTTAGAGGGACTTAAAATACACCAAGGCCTGGGAAGAGGATACACGGGGAGCCCGGAGCTCGGGCATCGCTGCCAGTGATGAGCGGTGAGGAAATCCAGGACTCAATTCTACTCCAACTCATTTTATTACAAACCCATCTTTGTATTCCAGAATCAATGGCTAATCAGTACAGGTCACAGCACTCGGAGACAGAACACATTTGCACACCCAGTTCTTTGTCAGCACATTAAGGCCAAAGGAAAACCTCTTTATAGAGCCCCGGTCCCCAGGCCAAGCCCATCCCAGGAGAGCACCTTAGGAAACCGGAAACCATGTGTCAGGAAACTGGCCATATACACACTAGAGGTGTGACTCCTAAAGAGAAAGATTGATGCCAGCTGATGTCAATATAGCCTGTCCCCCCCAAAAGGTAAAAAGAGGTAGGGCTGCTGATGGAAAATGAGTCCCCATTGGATGTAAATATGGGCTGTCCCCCAAAAAGGTAAAGAGAGGTTGGGCTGCTGATGGACAATGAGTCCCCATTGAATGTAAATATGGGCTGTCCCCCAAAAAGGTAAAGAGAGGTCAGGCTTCTAATGGACAATGAGTCCCCATTGAATGTAAATACAGGCTGTCCCCCAAAACAGGTACAAAGAGGTCAGACAAGTGATGGAAAATTCTCTCCATTGAATGTACATGTAGTATCCCCCCAAAATGTAGACACATTAAGAGCTGATAACGCACTTAATTTTCACTTCTTTTCAGTTTGAACAGATTTGAAGAAATCAGTGAAGACGGTAAGATTTGAACGAAGAGCATGTCTCCACAGGACTTTTTATGGGGACACAGAAAAATTAAAGTTGAGGGGACGCAACACCCAGCAGTCGAGGAATCAAGGGCAGTTATTGAGAGATATGCGTACAAACACCTAACCGAAGGAACGATTCTTGATGTGTGCGGCTCCATGGCTGCGTCAGTTGTGGTCCAGGCGCTGCTGCTGCTGAAGCAATGGAACCGCAAACACCGAGAATCGCTGCGTTCCGTGTTTCTGCGCATCCTCTGTCCACAGCGGCCCTGGATGCCTGGACTGGGGCCCGTTCGGGACCAGACACTTCATCCTGGATGTGTCCCCATCACAAAGTCCAGAGGATACATCTTCTTGGTTCCAAGCTGAGTCTGGCTTCACCCATTACATCAAATCCGCTAACCCTGAAAAGGAGGGAAAATTGAGTTCTCAGCTGTTAAAGTGTGTGTACATTTGGTGGACAGCCAGCCTGTGGTACATCCATTTGGGGGACACCTCAAAACACATATATTCCATGAGTGCCTACACGGGTATGGAATATAGTAAATTGGGTTTCTATCCCGGGGAGTGACTCAGAAACAAAGACTCAAAGTGTCATCCTCGATGGTGGACACCGGGGGCTACAGCCACGTTAGCGACCAGGCTGTACCCGCCTCTCGCACACGCTCCCCTCTGCACACTGTGGCCTCTGCTGGGAGGGGCGGGCAGGGCTTCTCTGCGCCAGGCGGGGCAGAGCCCATGATGGTAGAAAAGTGAACCCGGGGGCAGGTCCGGGGCCCAGGAGCCAGCTGGAGAGAGGCACAGCCTGAGGCCACCTGCCTGGAAGGCCTCGGGCCCCGGGCTCAGGAGTGTGGGGCCCAGGCCTGGCTCGGCAATGCTCTGGCGTATCAGTGAGCCCGACTCCAAGGTCCACCCAGGGCCGCGAGTTCTTGGTCGTCAGGCCAGTCTGGGCTTCTCCTGGGAGCCCCAGGCTTCTGGAGATGGAGTCAAGTCCGGACCACAGGGCCCAGCCCTGAGAGCGTGCCTTCATGTACCTGCTCACCCACAGCAGCACACACATGGACGCTTTCATGGAGGTCAGGTTGCTGACACATGTTGTAAGGGGCACAGCATCTGCCTCAGGGAGTGTGTTTGTGACTGCACTGTGAGCATCCCCGGGCCAACGTGGATTTGTTCAAAGAGACCAGTTTCTGAAGGGTCAGACGTGTGCAGCCATCGTGGGAGTGTGACCCTAGGGTCCGGCAGAGCCTTGTCACTCACCGAAAGATGGGAGCAGCGGCGGGAACACTTCTTCATTCCAAAGTCGCTCCCGGCCCCTCCGGCCGATGGGAGAGGGGGCCCTGGTGGTCAGAAGGGGCGTCAGGAGTTTGAAGGCTCAGGGGCTGCGGGTCCAAAAGACCAGTCACCCACGGCCACGCTCATCTTCTGAGCTCCACCTGCTGGTCCCACGCAGCTGTGGCGACACCCGCCTGCTCTCTAAGTTGTTCCCATGACTGACGTTCTCAGGGGCCCGTTGGCGTGGGAGCCACGTCGGGTGACTTGCGTGGGCTCTTGGCAGGGAGCCCCTCCCTGTGGTCCTGCCCTGGACCCGTCGGGCTCTGAGAAGCTGACACTGCCAGGACAGGGGCCACGGTGGCCACGTGCCCTGAACGTCCGGGGCTGAGGCCTCGTCCTGGCAGCCGGGGCTGCAGTCACTGTGTGGTGCTGGGGCTGGAGCTGCTGTGGCCGCCACCTCCCGTGGCCATGGCGGGGCCGTGGAGGAGGCTGCAGGGGAGCCAGCCTCTCCTCCTTTGGGGGAGCCAGTGAGAAGCGCCTCCTGTCCAGTGGTTGGCACTGGGGACCCTGGCGGTGAAGGAGCTGGGGCAGAGGGTGTGGCTGGCTGTTTCTGCCCTCGAGTCCTCAGAACCCCTGCCTTCAGGTGACTCCTGTTTGCCGGCCTGTGGCCTGAGGTCCCAAGCAGCTGGGCTGAGGCTAGGCTGACTGCCCTATTTAGGGACAGGCACCAGCGGGCAGCTGTGTGGGAGGTGGGGGGGAAAGGGGGGAATGGGGTGGCCTGGCTCTGCCCAGAGAAAGGCTCTGAGGAGGCAGGGCTGCCTCAGGGCGCACTGGGTGGGCCTCGGGCTCAGCAGGTCTCCAGTTGGGCTTCACATACCGCCCGGCCTTCAGCAGCTTCCCCCGCAGGGGCTGACAGTCCTTCTGCGGGCACAGAGCTGGAGGGCATCCTCCCTTTGCTACTGGCAGGTGCGCCTGCCTGGCCCCCGGGGGTCAGGAGATGAAGGTGTTTCTGAGCAGGTACCTTGGCAGGTCATCGGGCACCTGGGAGTGTCCTACAGAGAAGAGAGGAACGATGGAGAGGACTTAGTGAGGGCAGGAGGGTTCTCGGAGAGCCCTCCCCTCCCAGGGCCGCCCCTCACAGGCCACATGGCCAGGACCAAAGTTTCCGCTCCTGCTCAGCCTGTTCACAGCCTAGCGTCACCCCAGCTCCAGCAGCGCCTTTGGTCAGGACGCCAGGCCTGGGTGCTGGGTCAGCAGAGGCATCTGAGTGGTCAAGGCTGCCTCCGTGGAGGGCCCCTCCCTTCAGTATCCGGTCTCCAGGGATGCTTCATCCAGGTCTAGGCGTCACCTGGGGGTGTGTCTGTGAAGCTCAGAAATGGCATGCCATGTTTCTGTGAGGACCTCCGTGTCTTTCCTGCACTTTTCACAGGGTCTGGCCCTACAGGGTGAAGGAGCACTGGCAGAGGGGAAATCAGCGCGCCCCTCACCGCCCCAGTCCCACCGGGGAGCGAGCAGAACCGGCCTGGAAGTGCGGCAGCTCCGGGTGGAGGCATCTCAGGCTCCTAGTGACAGGACTCGGCGCAGATGGAGAGGCCGGGACGGTCCAGTCACAGCTCAGCCTCCAGCTGACCGGGTCCTGCTTCCGGGCTCCACTCGGCGCCGGGGACAAGGCGGTACCGGCGGGCGGACCCAGCATCCTCCCCCGAGGCGAGCAGAGCCGGACCGCGGGCTGCGGCACCTCCCGCGAGACCCGGTGCTTCAAGGCCCCGCCCCCGGGCCCCGCGCGAAGCAGGACGGGAAATTCAGCGGAGTCCGTCGTTTGCTTTTAGAGCGGGAGCTGACGCCCGCGGTCCTGGGCTGCTGCTCGCCGGTTCCCGGGAGCGGGGGGCGGAGGGGGAGGAAACGCTCAGCGGCGGCGGAGTCCCCGTGACCGACTCTGCTGTGGCCCCGGGGGCGCAGCCGGGCTCCCGCGCCTCGCACGTCCCGAGTGACTCAGGCGAGTCCCGGCCGGCGGCACTGCTGGTCGCCGTGTGTCCCTGACCCCGCACCCGACCGCCCCGGGCGGCGTGGCCTGGGCTCCGCGCCGCCCCTCCCCGCGCCTCCCAGGCCTCCTTCCCAGCTGAGCGCGGTGTCCCCGCGGCCGAAGCTCAGAGCGGGCCGCCAGGCGGCTGGTGCTGCTGAGGCCCCGGCTCAGCCCGCGGGTCTCGCTGACCCTGAGGCCCCGGACGCGGCCCTTCTGCCCAGACCCGGCTCCGGTGCCTCCTGTGCCTTCGGGTCCCCCCCTCCCCCCCAGCCGCCTCGGGTGCTCTTGGCAGGTCCCTGTTCCCAGGAAGCCAGGCCTCAGTCTCCCTGGGAGCGCATCAGTTCCATGCGGAGCTGTTATAGGGCCCGGGGAACCGCACACACAGTTGGGGCTGCAAAGATCTAAATATACTAATCAGCACAAAGTGGTCATTGTTCTGTGCAGGCGATCCTTTAATTACCGATTCTGTGGCTTCCTCTCAGAGTTAATATGTTGGATAACCTGTTGACTAGAACATAGGAAGGCCGGCTGGATTTTGTGGTGTTTGGTGTAAGTTTTATAAGGCACTGTGGGGTGCACAGTCCTCTGCCAGGGGCTGTACCCACGTGAATGCCGGGCAGTAGACAAAGAGGACATGAGAGACAGAGGCATATAGGAGAGTCTTTTTAAAAAAATATTTTCATTTTTTTTTACGTAGAGGAAGGGAGAGGGATAGTTAGAAACATCATGAGAGAGAAACATAGATCAGGTGCCTCCTGTACACTCCCTACTGGGGATGTGCCTGCAACCAAGGTACATGCCCTGGACTGGGACCCTTCAGTCCGCAGGCTGTTCTCTATCCACTGAGCCAAACCGGTTAGGGCAGGAGAGTCTCTTTTGCAGGCCATGTAGCCATTGCTAACAAGGAGCCATCAGACAAAACAGTTCTTCAAAGTAGCTTCACACAGTGGCTGCGCCAAGCAGCCCTTGCTAATACAGTAGCAAACAGGAGCCATACCAAGCAGCCACCCACCGGCTGGTTAGGAACACGTTTGTACTAACTTAGACACAAAGGCTTCCTGCCCAACAGTGACATCAGTATTTGGGTTATAGTAAGGTACTCCTGCCCAGTGTGTACAGTACAATCTCTGTGTCCTTGCTTAGATTGGCCTTGAACATCCCAGTTAGGATTCTCCTGCTCAGATTGGCCTTGAACATCTGGCGTACCCTGATGAGGCTCCCACAGGCACTATCTCAGTCATGGCCCAAGTTAAACTGTTCTCAAAACTGACTTATCAGAAGGAGGAAAAAGTGTCATGAATGTGACATAACCGTTCTCTCAGGAATAACACTTAATTCACAGAAAACATAACTGCAACCCTAGAGGAGCTGCATGGGAACCACAGGCTTAGATATTTCAGCCAAGAAAGCTGCTGGTGCCAAAAAGATCTCAGAGGAGAAACGAAGTCAAATTAAACTGTTTGTGATGTGAAAGCCATTTCAAACACTGTTTTTAAAGGTTGTCTAGTGCTGACATGAATGTTTGTTTTGATTCCTGTATTTGAGGATTGCAGCTTAACCGCTATGCCACAAAACCGTTTTACATATAAGAGTTGTCTGAGGCAGAACTGTCATCCACCTTCTACAGTGGCCGAATTTGACTGGCTGTTAGTTACTGTTCATAGAAATGTTCTGGAAGTAAGGGGTGAGGGCTCTTACCACCCACAGCTCATCCACTTCTTTGTAGTAATAAGCTGAACTGTTAAGTTTGCAAACAAGCACGACTGTTCCATTGCCAGTAATTTTATTCATGCCTTGGTCTTTTGGGTTAGCACCAGAAATTGGAATTGCTTGCAATTATATGTTTAGGTGGATTGAGCCTCAAAATTAATGATGACATTTACTAGTTTCTTAAAGCACCAAGTGGTTCAACTTTTGATGCATTAGAAATGATATGTTGTTTTTGTTTGTTTCATTTCAATATGCCAGTCATCTGTCAGGTGTGCTTTTTAAATGTTGTTCCAGCATTTGAACAGAAATGCCCTTAAATGTTGAGAGCCATTTACTATAAAGTAAAACTTGTCTAAATCCTTAAATGTGAAATGTGGAGAAATTAGTGAGTAGTAGTAGGAAATGTAGGATCAATATTGTCAGACATCAGTGCTTATCTCTCAGCCCAGTGATTTCCTACAGTTGATTTTGTCAGCAGCTAACATGTAGCTGTAATGTTAATTATGTACTCATAGTGTGAGGTAACTATGAAATGGTAACTAATTCCCTGAAAGAATCAGATCTGGAATGCTCTTTGATGTTATGATTACTTGTACACCTACAATGTGATAGGATTGTATGACACTCATCTAAGGATTCATGGCTCTTCTGTAAACTTCTGATAATTTTCTTCTCGTTTTGATCCCAGCAGCTGGCCAGAATGTGTTTGAATTCATACAGAAATAATATTGATATCTGAAAGCCATGTTGAACTTCTCTGAAGAAAGGGCAACAATGATTGCAGCTGGGGATTTGCAGGAATTTGTTCCTTTCCGTCGAGACCACTGCAGACAGCACCCTAATGCTTTGAACCTTCAGCTTCGGCAACTGCAGCCAGCCTCTGAGTTGTGGTCGTCTGATGGTGCTGCTGGCTTGGTGGGATCCCTGCAGGAGGTTACAATCCACGAAAAACAGAAGGTTTTACCAAGTTTCTCAGTTTGCTTTTGAAATGTAGAGAGATTCGATCTACTTGTAATTTAAGGCTACCCAGATGCAACTGAGAAATGAGTATGATGCTACTTCTAGGGTATTGGTTAAGATTTGGTAATTTTCATGAAAGCTAAAAATAATGACCTTAATTGTATTACAGTGTCATGGCTGTTTAGACATATAACTCAGGGATTTATAATGAGAGTCACTATGATTATGGTCCATTTAAATCTCTTTTTCTTCATTTAGTACGTGGGACCAGATTTCATGTTATTTGATGGTTAGATAGTCGAGTTAGCAATGGTCCCTGCTGCCCAAAACTTACATATTTCTAGAGGAGAAAGGAAATGCCACATAAGTAGATACAGTACTAGTTTTTAAATAGGGGAATGAGAAGTAAGTGCATGTTAAACAGTCAGTCATTCTCATCTTAATTCCATTTCTGTATCCCTTTTGGGATACCAAAATTTCCAGGAGCGGAAGTCTGTAGTTAGGAATCCAAACCTTTCTCTGCCCTGTTCATTCTGATGGTTGGCACAAGGGCAGGAAAGTGAATGTATATGCAGTTGTGAAGCAGGGAAGTCTGCATGGTTGGTAAGCTCCCCCAGTGTCCCATGTGCACTTCACTGCCCCCTCTGCTTCACCCCCCATATGCTTCATATGTCTTTAGTCTCCCAAGAATGTTGGTTTAATTTTTGGATATATAGGTAAGGTCTAATTTTTGTTTATTTATGTTTTTGGCAGCATAAAATGGTAACGTAATAATAAAATACTTAATATAGAGAATTCTTGAGGTAAATTCCCATTTTTGAAATCCTGTAAGATACAGTATGATACATACACCCACACCCCCTCCTCTGTTAATCGGTGGCACCAAACCTAAGAGTTGGGCTTGGACTGAGCCTTACTCCACAGACAGAGCAGGAGACTTGTATCTGAATTGCGGTTCAATTTTAATTAATAAATCTTGCTCCATAATGTTGCAAAAGAAATAAAAACTGCTTAAACATGTCTTACATATGTAAATTTTTTAGGAAAGCTGGCAGTTAAGGAGAGGCAGAAATGAAATTGGAGAAATGGATTATGACGAGGAACTCTATGTGGCTGGAAATATGGTGATCTGGAGCAAAGGGAGTAAAAGCCAGGCATTGGCTCTTTACAAGGCCTTTACCGTTGATAGTCCTGTTCAACAGGTGAGTTGATTTGAATTTTAGTATTTGATTGATTATTTAGTGTGTTTTTTTTTAAACAATGCTTTTATCCTAATTTTAACAGAAATAATAAAAACAATATATAATGATCTCAGTAGCTAGATATATGTTTTAACATGTAGTGAAGATAATGGTAGGGAAATAAACATTTCAGTTATTTTCTATATCATCATTTTTTTGCACTGTTCTTTGTCAATTTCATGGTAATGTTTAAACACTTGAGTAATTTAATTAGTTATTGCCGAGAAAATTCATGACTTAAATTTAAGGGTATAAGAATATATTAGCACATGATTATATTTGGTTGCAAAGTGTTGAATAAATAAAAATCAAGTTCATAGTGAAAATAGAGAGTACGGGAAAGGAAAAAAAAATCTAATTTGCTGTCATTGCACATGCTTGGGTTGCTGGCTTGATCCCCAGTAGGGGGCATGCAGGAGGCAGCTAATGAAAGTTTCTCATCATTGATGTTTCTATCTACCTCTTCCTTTCTGAAGTCAATGAAAATATATTTATATATGTATTTATATTTCATAAATTTATATATAAATTTATATGTATATTTATTTATATGTAAACTACATGTATTTCTAACTGATTATAAAAAAAAGAATAGAAACAAATAAAAATTAGTAATTAAAGGGACAGAATTAAGCATTTGCTCTGCCTTTTTAGGAAGCCTTGCAGTTCATCTCCAGTTAATAAAGGAAAACCCTTATTTAAAGTAGAATTCCAGCTAATAAATATAGAAGGACTGGTAGAATTTGAAAATCGCTATTCTGTGTAACCTCTTACTCCAGTGTAACCTCTGATTCAGACAAGGATTGTAAATGGGATAGTAATGCCATTGCGTGAAAGGTGTTAGCATGGCACCAAGGTGTCACCCAAAGTGAAGAAACAAATGCATCTCTACTTTGAAGCTGCATGTTGTTCTCCACCTCCACAACCTGGTGGGTTACCATCACTGATAGGGGACAGAGGACTCCTTTATACCTACAGCTGTAATGTGGCATGGAGACATGATGTCATCTACTCAGTTTTCTTCCCCCAAATATTTGATATGAATATGTAGACCTAACTTCCAGTTATAGGAAGTATGGGGCCTAGAGGATCAGTTTGTAAAATGAGATGAGGAATGGGTGGAGGTATAGATGAAACAAGAACCACCAGAAATTGAGAATTATTGAAGCTGGCTGTTGGAGATTTATTATGTTACTCTGTTTCCTTTGTATATATTTGAAATTTTCTATAATAAAGACTTAAAGAAAAAACCACTATGAGATACAATTAGACAAATCCAGAATATGGGATAGTCTACATTCTGGTCTCCTTAAAGAGTTAGTCATGGAGAGAAACCAAGATGGCAGCATAGGTAAACACTGGAGTTTACTGCCTCGAACAACCACTTCAAAAATACAACTAAAAGACGGAATGGACACCATCCAGAACCACAGGAAGGTTGGCTGAGTGGAAATTGTACAACTAGAAGGGAGAAGGAAAGAGAAAAGCATACCGAGACTCAGAGGAGACGCAGTATGGCAGTAAAATACTATGGTGCGGAGGTGCATGCGGAGCGGGCTGGCGGCTGAGGGCATGGTTGTCGTTTTCAATCAGGAGGTAGTCTCAGGCTCTGAGCTCCGGTTCCAGGCAAGTCTCTAGGGACCCAGACTCATACGGGAGAAGCGGGACTGTCTGGCATAGGTCAGAACTCGAGGGCAGCTTTCTCTCCGAGGTGCTTGCAGCGATTACCAGGACATTGAGAAGCAGAGCCTCTGAGGGCTGGACTGAGAGCAGCCATAACTGCTAGCCCCACCCTGTTGATCCCGTGGGACCCGCCCCGCCTAAGCCCTGCAGGGAAGATTTTGCTGTATAGCATCAGGCAAAGGCTAGATTAGCACCTCCCTAGAGATCCAGGAGCCAGGAAACCCAGAGGTCAGAGTGGAACCATCCAGTTTGCAGCTCCGTGGAACCATAAAGGACACACTCAGGGGGCAGACTCAGTGAGCACCAAAGCCCCATTGAAGCAAGTCTTGCCCCAGAGGAGTGTGTCCAGCACAGAAGTTCTCCCACTGCAGACACAGCTGATACTCACAGCCAATTGGCCTGGAGGTCAATTCCTCCCAGTGATAACTGCAACAATCAAGGCTTAACTACAACAAGAGTGTGCACAAAGACCACAAGGGGGTGCACCAGGAGTCTCCTCCTCAGGTAATTGGGGAGGCTGAACCACTGGGCCCTAGTGGACACTCAGCACAGAAAACCACTTTATCAACACAGGGAAGCATAAAAATGCGGAGACAAAGAAGAAGGACACAAATGACAGAAATGGAGGAAAGCAAACTACTGGATATAGAGTTCAAAACCACACTTTTAAGGTTTTTCAAGAATTTTCTAGAAACTGCCGATAAACTTAATGAGATCTATAAGAAATCTAATGAGACCCTCGAGGTTGTGATAAAGGACCAACTAGAAATTAAGCATACACTGACTGAAATAAAGAATATTATACAGACTCCCAACAGCAGACTCTCTAGCCTTGATTGCAAGAATCAAGTCCACGATTTGAAATATGAAGAAGCAAAAAACATCCAACCAGAAAAGCAAAATGAAAAAAGAATCCAAAAATACGAAGATAGTGTAAGGAGCCTCTGGGACACCTTCAAGCGTACCAACATCCGAATTATAGGGGTGCCAGAAGAAGAGAGAGAACAAGATATTGAAAACCTATTTGAAGAAATAATGACAGAAAACTTCCTCTACCTGGTGAAAGAAATAGACTTACAAGTCCAGGAAGCGCAGAGAAGCCCAAACAAAAGGAATCCAAAGAGGACCACACCAAGACACATCACAATTAAAATGCCAAGAATAAAATACAAAGAGAGAATCTTAAAAGCGGCAAGAGAAAGACAGTCAGTTACCTACAAGGGAGTGCCCATACGACTGTCAGCTGATTTCTCAACAGAAACTTTGCAGGCCAGAAGGGAGTGGCAAGAAATATTCAAAGTGATGAATGCCAAGAACCTACAACCAAGATTACTTTATCCAGCAAAGCTATCATTCAGAATTGAAGGTCAGATAAAGAGCTTCACAGATAAGGAAAAGCTAAAGGAGTTCATCACCACCAAACCAGTATTATATGAAATGCTGAAAGGTATCCTTTAAGAAGAGGAAGAAGAAGAAAAAGGTAAAGATACAAATTTTGAACACCAAATACACATCTATCAACAAGTGAATCTGAAAATCAAGTGACTAATCTGATGACCAGAATGAACTGGTGATTATAATAGAATCAGGGGCATAGAAAGGGAGTGGACTGGCTATTCTTGGGGGGCAAAGGGGTGAGGGGGATGTGGGAAGAGACTGGACAAAAATCGCACACCTCTGGATGAGGACAGTGGATGGGGAGTGAGGGAAGTGGGTGGGGTGGGAACAGGGTAGAGGGGAGTTATGTTGGGAAAAAAGAGGAACAAAAGTAATAATCTGAACAATAAAGGTTTAATTAATAAAAAAAAGAACAGTAGTAGAAAGCAAAAAAAAAAAAAAAAGAGGCATGGAGGGGGAAAAAGGTGGGGCCTATTGTAGGTTAAAAGAGACTAAAGGACATCACCAAATGCAATATATTTTGCACCATTTTGAATGAACTTTGATTGAGTCCTGGTTCTAGAAAATTGTCTTAAAAAAACATTTTGGGGAAAATTTGAAAAAGTTGCAAATGGACTGAATATTAGGTGATGTTAGAAAAATTTTTTCTTAGGCAAGATGATGGTTTTGTGGTGTATAGGAGAGAATATTTATTTTGGGGAAATGCATGATGAAGTCATGATGTGGGGGATTTTCAGGTAGTCATCATCCCCCAGTCAAATCCCTCACATGCACATAAGCAGATATGGCATATTGGTAACCACTGTTAGATTTATTTGTTTATTTTTAAAACATTTTTTATTGATTTTAGGGAGGAAGGGAGAGGGAGAGAGAGAGAGAGAAACATCAGTAACATCAATGGTAAGAAGAGAATCATTGATCGGCTGCCTCCTGCATGCCCACTACTGGGGACTGAGCCCGCAACCTGGGTATGTGACCTGGACTGGAATCAAACCCAGGACCAGTCCGCAGGCCGATGCTCTATCCACTGGCCCAAACCGGCTAGGCCTTAACAACTGTTAGATTTAGATGAAACAGGTGTTCACTGTATTATTTCAACTTTTCTTACTGAATATTTTTAGAATAAAAAGTTTTCGGGTGGGGGAGAATATATCTATAGCAGTTGAATTAATTATTGGGCTATTGACAAGAGATTTCAAGACTTTTTGACTAATGTTAAATTCCTTAGTGGTAAGCACTGCAATCTTGGTACCTGGACATTGCTTTTTTGTGTTTTCCCCCATTAACTGTTTCCTGATGAACATTGTACCCTTCTAACAATATACTGGGAACGATAAACTGAATTATTCCTAAACTTGAGGGCATGTGTAAAAGCATTTCTGTCCAGGAGTGTTGAAGCCAGTGACCATTTTTTTAAAAATATATTTTTATTGATTTCAGAGAGGAAGGGAGAGAGATAGAAAGATAGAAACATCAATGATGAGAGAGAATCATTGATCGGCTGCCTCCTGCACGCCCCCTACTGGGGATTGATCCCGGAACCTGGGCATGTGCCCTTGACTGGAATCGAACCTGGGACCCTTCAGTCTACAGGCTAATGCTCTATCCACTGAGCCAAACCAGCAAGGGCCCCAGTGACCATTTTGATGATATTTCCGCCCCCCCTGCCCCCCCGTAACCATATGGTTAGTGTAGTTGTGAAAGTGGCATGATGATATCCAACAAGGGTTTTTTTTTAATATGTATTTTTATTTTCCAGAGAGGAAGGGAGAGGGAGAGAGAGATAGAAACATCAATGATGAGAGAGAATCATTGATTGGCTGCCTCCCGGGGATCGAGGCTGCAACTCAAACATATGCCCTGACCTGGAATCAAACTGTGACCTCCTGGTTCATTGGTCGATGCTTAACCACAGAGCCATGCTGGCCGGGCTCAAACTCATTCTTTGCTTCTATGTTTCCATCTTAAATTCTCCAAAGGATGATTGCATGTTTACTAGATTCCATGGATGTGCAGTTAGATGAATTGTCTCTTTTGTCTCCGTTATCTTAAGACTGCTTGTAAATAGAACGATAAGATTTTTAATTTCAGTCCTTTTGGTCTGGAAAACATATTGTTCTTTAGTCTTCTTACTATATGCGGGAAGATATTTTATATTTTGGTTAGGAATCAATACCAGGTGTATGTGACTCAGATTTAGTTAAACAAATAAACAGATAACTAAAATGCTGTATGCAGATGAATTAAAATGCCACATAATACCTGTGTGTCCACAGTGTGGTGAGAGTCAGGGGACTGGCTCTGAAGGAAGGATTTCTCAAAGAAGTTGCTGATTGAACTGGAAGTTGGTAAAAGAAGGGCATTCTAGGCAGAGCGAATCAGCCAAACTATTTATGGAAAAACATGATGTTTTTAAGTTCAGAATGGATGTACACAAGGTTTGGGTGTGGAGAGATGCTTGCAGGTGCTGAGTGGATCCAAACTGAAGGGCCTTGTTTGTACCTGGGAACTTGAAATTTAAACTGTACACAGAAGGAGCCTGTCAAGGATGTTAAAATGGAAAGTACATCTTCAGTTCTGTATTTTGAGGAGATAGGACTTTGGTGGCAATGTGTAGGATGTGTAGGATTGGCTGGAGAGTAGAGAGACTGTTGTCAAGGATACTGTTCTATGATAGTTCAGGGGAAAAAGATTGGCTCTGAAGAGAGAAGACAGAAATGAGAGACAGAGCTGAGGGAATGTGTAAGTCCTGAGACATCAGGAGTAAGGGAGAGTATGAAAATACTATTGGGGTGGGGTGGGGATGGGAGTGGCCCGGAAGAGATTAATGCGGGGAAAGGAGGACCTATGTAATACTTTCAACAATATAGATTTAAAAAATAAAAATAAAATAAAATACTATCTGCTTTTAGAGACTGGGAGGATGGGATTTCATAAAAGGAAGCTGAGTCAATAATAGGTCCATGCCGGTTTTTCCTAAATTCAACAACCACAGATCAGACAATTCAATTTAAAACTGGACAGAGGGCTTGAACGGACATTTCTCTAAAGATATGTAAATGGCCAATGAGCACATGAAACAGTGCTCAGCATGTTTAATCATTAGGCAAATGCAAATCAAAACCACAGTGCGATACCATGTCATACCTACTGAGATGACTGATTTATTAAACAATGAAAAAAATAAGTGAGGATGTTGAAACTGGAACCCTGTGATTACTGGTGGAAAAGTAAAAAATGCCACTGTGGGAAACCATTTGCTGTTTCTCAAAATATTAAACCTAGGCAGGGTGGAGGGGATGAATGGGGGATAGAAAGGGACATCTATAATAATTTCAACAATAAATTTCAAGATAAATTAGGGGGGGGGAGTTAAACCTAGAATCACCATATGATCCAACAATCCCCCTTTTGATTATATATACACAAAAGACAAAAGCATCGATCAGATGCTCAAACCTCAGAGGGAAGGTAGGGGAGGGTGGGAGTAAGGGATCGAGGTCAACCAAAGGACTTGTATACATGCATATAAGCATAACCAATGGACACAGACCCAGGGGAGTGAGGTCATGAATGGGAGTAGGGTCGGGGCAATGGGGGGATAATGACATATGTAATTCCTTAATAAAAAAAAATGTTGAAATAAAAGGAAAAGATTTGAAAGTGGGAACTCAGTCGAACACCAGTGTTCATAGCAGCATTATTCACAATAGTTGAAATTGGAAACAACCCCAGTGTGTATGGAGAGATGACTGGATATACAATACGTGGTATATGCCTACAATGAAATATTTAGCCTTTAAAATGAAGGAAATTCTGAGATGTGCTACCACATGGATGAACCTTGAGGATGTTATACCCAACATAACATAAATACTGTATAATTCCACCTTCATGGGGTACTTTGCTTTGAATAGGTAAATTCATAAGGACAGAAAATATAATAGAAGCTGAGGGAGGGAGAAAGGGGGAGTTGTTGAATTGGCAGTTTCTGTTTGGGATAATGGAAAAGTTCTGGAAATGGATAGCATTGAGGTTACACAACTTTATGAATGAATGTATTTAATGGTACTGAATTTGTACACCACGAAATGGTTAAAATGGTAAATTTTACATTATGTATATTTAACCACAATTAAAAAACCCATAAAATACCATTAAATAATTTCAAGTAAGTGATTGTTAGGCATGCTAGTGAAAGTTGAATGGCATTTCCTAGTTTATGTTTTGCAAGATGAAAGGGAAAGTTTAGTTTTTCTAAAGATATTTTTCTGACTGTCTAAGAATGATAAGATCATTAAGAAACCTGTAGGTTATGAATAGCTCTTCTGGTAATCTTTAGTTTTATAAAGGACATAAGGTCAATACAGGTTGAGCCACGGTTTGAGGTCACTTTTGTGGCAAGGCTTCTAGCTAGTTGATTTTTAAATTTTTGTCTACTCTTTTCTTAAAATTTATTTACACACATACTTTATCTTATAATATTTATCATTCATTTGTTTAATTTTATTTTACCTTTTTTAGTTCCCATGGTGCATGTGTTGAGCTGGTGAGAAGGTAGTATATAGCTATATGTCATTATTATTTATTTATTTATTTTTAAAATCTTTCCTTTTGAAAGTATTATATATGTCCCCCCTTTTTTATTGTCCCCTTCTAGCTCACCACAATTCTTATTTAGATATGATTTGTTAATAGGCTATTATTTAGATGCAATTCTTAGATAAGCATTTTGTTTTAATTTTAGGCATTTATCATATCACAGGGTAAGTCTGAAAAAGCCTACAATAAGTTTCTTTTTGGAATTTTATTGAACTTTTTGATTCCAAATGTATACCTCTTTTTTTGTTGTTCAAAACAAAATGAATAATGGTGGTTTTGTCTAAGCATTTTTATATTATTCATTAAAGGAAGAGTCCACATCTCTTTCCGTAGAAGGTGCTGTGGAGACTGTGGAAATGACAACAAAGAGCCTCAAATCTCGTGGAGAAAGTGCTTTGGAGACTGGAAATGACAACAGAGGATTTAGAAGATCACTAAAGTCATTTAGGTGTTTTGATATTCCTTTCATTTTCCAGCATTGTGATTACTTAATTTTTAAAATGTTTTAATTGATTTCAGGGACAGGAAGGGAGAGGGAGAGAGATAGAAATATCCTTGATGAGAGAGAATCATCAGTTGGCTGCCTCCTGCACACTCCCTCCTGGGAATAAAACCAGAAACCTGGGCATGTGCCCTGGTCAGGAATTGAACCATGACCTCTTGGTTCATGGATTGATGCTCAACCACTGAGCCACACCTGCTGGGCCAGCATTGTGATTTTTTTTTCATATTCTTAGATCAACTGAATATGAAAATGGAACTTGAATTGCTTTAATTGAATTTTTTTATTGTTTAAAGCAGCGGTTCTCAACCTGTGGGTCGTGAGCCCTTTAGGGGTCGAATGACCCTTTCACAGGGGTCGCCTAATACCATGGGAAAACACATATATAATTACATATTGTTTTTGGGATTAATCACTATGCTTTAATTATATTTAATTTGTAACAGTGAAAGTGGGGGTCAACATAACATGAGGAACTATATTAAAGGGTCGCGGCATTAGGAAGGTTGAGTTTAACACTGGTTTAAAGTATTACATATGTCTCCTTCTCCCCTCATCGACCCCTCCTTGATCACTCCCACCCCCCTAATTACAAGGAGGCATGATTTAAAAAATCAATATCTGTTTCTTCTTCTCGGGATTGGGATTATTTACTGAATTCAGACCACCACCAGAAGGTTGAGTCTCACCTTTTGAACAGATCTTTATGTCTGAATCTTTTGGAAAGTTTCTCAGATGAAGGATGAAGACTTGTCACAGAATCTTAGTCTGGATTCTTCTACACTTCTCTCACATACCTGCAATCTTTTTCCTACTTCACTGGGTCTCTGAGGAGCCTAAATGGAATACTCTGATGGGAGAAGGAATTCATTCACTTGTTGACGCCCCTTGTTCAGTTGGCAAGGTAAATACTGTGTGTAGAGTGAAAACTTCCAGGAGTGCTCAGGTGACTCAGACGTTGGCCTTAAGAACCCAGAGCATTGTTTGCAAAACCTAGAATTGTTTGAAGATACTGGCTATGTAAGGGCTTGTGAGTCATCTTTGTCCTAAGATCAGTAGGAAGTCAGGAAACATGGTAAACACTGGGGGTGACCCGAAGAGCATTTCATGTTGACAGGCTGACTGCCTGCACTGTGGTGGAAGGTCTATAACAATACCTGCTATGCTGTAACAATACCTACATTCTAGTAGTGCTTACAGTTCAGAGAACTGCAGTTTAGCTACATAAATTGTCAACCAGGCCAGGGAACCATGACCCCCATTAGTGATGAGAAAACCTGTCAGTGTGTTTCCAAGACCCTGACGCTTGGTTCGCTGTGGGCTCTCTGCTGCACTTGTGCTGTTGCCTTCGGTGTCTGTCAGGTTCCTGGTGGATCTACGTTTAAATGGTGCTAACACTGCACTCTCACAGCCTGGCCAGCACTCTGTTTAACACTGAATTCTAAAGGTCACACACTTGGGTATTGTGACCGTTGATAATAAATAAAATTGAATGGAATAAAAATACCAACATCTGAGTTAATATTACAGAACGTTTTCTAATTTTTGTGATCTTCCTTGAGATAAAGAAGTTGTATTCTGAGACATGGCACTTTTAATTTTTTTTTTTATTTCTCTTAGGACAAATCATTACTATCGTGAAAACTGTTTTATAATGAAATGATTTCCAACCCTAATCATGGGCTCTGGTATTTTTTACATATTTTATTTAGTTTTAAAACTTCACAGTGAATTAACTGGTATTTCCCCATTTTCTGGAAGAAAATATTGAGGCTCTAGAGATGGTTTGTTCAAGATCAACAGCCAATAGGTAATGGAAGAGAACCGAGATCACAGTGTTTTTACAGTAGTTTCACCTGCACAACATCTGTCTAGCAAAAGTAGTTGAGGTTGCACTTACAATACTGGGCACAGGAAAGTCCAGAAATAGAATAAAGGGGCTCTGGATTTGATTATCTTTTTTCTCATAAGTGTTTTTAAATGGGAAAGTTCTATTGATGATTGCTAACTGTTGGGGGTAAATATTGGAATACCTTCCTAGTTATTTGTATTTTATATGTTCTTGTTGTTGTAGGGACTTAAAAATGGAGTTTTACTTAGATCATTACTGCAAAGATTACACAATGCTTTTCAGAACAACTGAAGAAGTATGCACACTTGATCAAGGTAAGCAACTGTGTCATTAAAGGTTTTGTGAACAGTATGGTGACATTTGCTTGTATTTCGATTATGTTTGGACTCTATGTTATAAACTCGCTTCTAAACAACATCAAGTACAGGCCAGCTGATGGGGTGTCAGGTCCTGTCACTTGTCTTGTACTCTCGTTCTTGAGGTCCCTTCCTTCCTCTCAGCCTCTCTCTCGCATTCTGTGTGTGTGTGCGTGTCTCTGTCTGTGCCACTGACCTGTTGTTCTGTCTGGAAGCTGAGTCCACACCCTTTTCCTTACCACTTTAGCAAGTCTTGGTTTTGGTATGTTCTCCACTTTGTTCTGAGAGTGTTTTGATCTGAGAAAAGATACGGCATATCGTGCTACTTTATTGTAACTTCTAGACATAAGCTGTCAAGTGCCTTGAGTGGGATAGATTTCCACCTTGACATTCCTGATACAACGATTCTAGTGTGAAGCCATCAAGGTTAGCAGCAAGAGTACTAAGCCCCATTGACTTCGGGGCCTCCTGATCCCATGTGTGCTCTGTGACCTGTCAACCTCTAGTATCGCCAGGTCCCTAAGCATTCTCTACGGGCAGACCGAAGGATCTTTTGAAAATGTCAATATGATCATGTCTCTTCTGAAAACTGCCAGTGGTCTCCTATGGCCTTTAGAAATGAGTCCCAAATACTTAGCGTGTCTGTCCAGGCCGACCATGATCCGACCTTAGCTCCTATTGCAGTCTTGTCTCTCCCTCACCCCTTTTCTGTGGTCACACTTTGAGATCCTCATTGGCATCACACTCTGCCAGCCCAGCTTAGAGCTGTGCCATGCCCTGTATCCCGACGTCTCCCTCTGGAGTCGGTGGAAGGCTGGTGTACTTTCCGGCATCTCCCATCTTTCCCCTGTCTTGCTCTCTGCTCCCATTGTTTTTTGTTTTTGTTTTCGTGTTTGGTGTTGTTGTTGGTTTGCAATACCATGAAATGCTACAACCTTGTCCACCCTCAGGAGTTTTAAGGATCTCATTCAGTGTGGAAGCTGAGAATTATAAGCAGCAGAATAGTGATGCAGCTAACAGTAGGGACTTGTCTTTCTCACAAAAGAACAAGTCCACAGGTAGGTGGATCCAATATTGAATTCAGCTGCTCAGTGATGTCAGGGTAAGCTCCCAGCATCAACGAGAGGAAAAAAATCCTCTCCTCGCTGTTGTGCTTTATATCAGGGAGGAACTTAGTGTCTCAGAAATCAACTATGAGACTCTTGCGTGAACCCTTGGGCAGAACGGGCCAAATTGCAAGGGACATGGGGCAGTTTAGTGTCAAAGTGCTCCCGAAGGAGGTGCCTCAGCCCAGGAGGAGGTGGTGAGGGGAAGGGCAGTGGGGACGTGTCAGATGGAGAGCTTCCTGTTTCTACTGTGATCACTGAGGGCCCCGTACATTTCTTCTGTGTGGACTTGTGGAGGACAGGTGTCCCGAGATTCAGCGATGACTGTTTCACAACAGTTGCCTAGTGTTTTGAAGTACACTGTCTCATAGGGTCCATATTATCCACATAGAACTGGTTAAACATATATGTTTTCATTGATCTCAGAGAGAGGAAGGGAAGGGGAACAGAGAGAGCAGGGGGGTGGAGGTGGGGGCGGTGAGGAGGCTGGGGAAGGGGAGAGAGAAACATCAATGATGAGAGAGCATCATCCGTCTCATAGCCCCTAGCGCGCAACCCCAGTATGGGCCCTGACTGGGAATGAAACGGGGATCTCTTGGTTCCGGGGTCCACGATCAAGCACTGAGCCACGCCAGTCGGGCAGCCACATATCAATTTAAAATGAAACTTTTTTTAATTCAAATTTAGTAAAACTTAAAATTCACTGAGACATTTAGGTTTCTCCTGTTGGATACCTGAGGAGTGTTGGCTTGGTGTATTGACCAGCTAGCTGGTTTTCCTTGAAAGCAAATATGAAATGAAAGAAAGGAAATGTGTCTCCCCTCAGAGCAAGAGTACTGCTCACATGAGAACGATGAGCTTTGGATGAGTGGGCCACAGCACTGAATGGATCCCTCTTGCACAGCGTGCCTCCTTTTGAAATACTCACCAGTGGCATTCCTTTGTCCTTTTCTGCTTAGAATTTTCTGACATGGTGGTTTTCATTTTAATTATAGATTGTTCCCGTGGTGGTGGTGTCAGTGAACTATGGCCCCTCGGGTAGAACCAGGGCTGTGTACCTTGTTTCCATACCGTCCTGTTCCAGTGGAACCATTTCCTCTCCCTAAGCTGAGTTTGACTGGTGAGTTAAATTCTGGGCTCAGGGAGGAAGGGAAATGATTCAGGAAGTGTTTAGTGGAGGGAGTTGTTTTGAGTTACTCCTGTTGCAACCAAAGCAATGCTCTTGCTATCCCTAGTGATTTTAAGTATGGTTGAGAGCTAGTCTACTGGTTGTTTCTGGCCAAATAGCAAATGCATCTAAACAGCGAGGGAAGTAGAATGCCCCCCATTAAGTAATTTTTCCTTTCCTGAGACCATTTCAAGATACAAATTGGCACTTGGGAAAGTTTAGAAAGATATGATTGAGTCTGGCCAGTGCTGCACGGTGGTCGAGCGTCCGCCTGTGAAGCAGGCAGGAGTGCACAGTTGGTTTGATTCCGGGTCAGGGCACAGGCCCGGTTGCAGCCTGGATCACCGATAGGGGTCGTGAAGGAGGAAACCGATCCATGCTTCTCTCTCATGGTTTACGTTCCTGTCTCGCCCTTTCTCCCTCCCTGAAATCAATCAAAGTGTATTTTTTAAAAATATATACTGAGTCTAGCCCCGGCTGATGGGGCTCATTGGATGGGCATCTCCCCTTGCACTGAAAGGTTTCCGGATCAGTTCCCAGGGAGGGCATGTGGCAGGGTTTTGCGGTCAGTTCCATGTCGGGGTGGGCACGAGGCGGCTGGTGCACCTCTCATCTGTGTTCTCTGCCTCTCCCTTTCTCTCTCTACTGTCTATGTCTATATATTGGAGGTATGATCCTTGTGTCAACCAGAACCTATACATGAAGCAAAATGAGAAGAAACTGTCACTTCTGGTAGTTTCACTGCTGACAGTTCACCAGTGTGAACATTCTGGTGTATATATTTCCAGATTTTATTTCCCCATTTTATCAGTGTATACGTAGTTATCAGAGGAAATTAAATGTTTCAAAACTTATTTTAAAACTGTATTATACAGTGAGCACCTTCCATGTCAGCATATATGTGTACGTGTGTGTGTGTACGTGTGTGTGTGTGTGTGTGTGTATGGAATTATGTATATGTACGTGAGAAGACATGGTCTACACGTGTTTTTAATAAACAACCTTATTTATTCAAAAGGAGTATTTAACTTAATGGGAAATAGTCTACATAAATAGGTAGGTACTTTTAGAAATTATCCTTATTTACTATTATAAATGTACAGTTGGGATGTATTCCTCTGAATTATTTAAGATAATCGCCTAGAACTCTTCTGACAGCACGAGGGAAGGCTTCCAGCGCAGCCAGTAGCTGGCTCCATAATGGCTTCAGGTACTGCCTCGAGCCAGGCCTGGCCAGGGCAGGGCCTCTCGTTGGACCAGGCTCTGGCCCCTGAGCAGGCCCTTCCTCTGCCTCCGGAGAGCTCTGGAGCTCTGGGCGTGGACCTGGAGCAGGAGAAAGAGACACATTGACTCACACTCCTGGCTTTCCTGTGACTTAGTGCAGACAGGAAAGATGCCACCGCCTTTAAGGGAACTCCAGCCCATGAGCCTGCCCTCCCCCGATGATCTGCCCAGATGATCATTCCGCCTCACCTTGTTGAGTTGCCTCGGTGGGCTCAAGGTGCTGCAGCGCCAACCATAGATTTTGGGTGTGGCCCACCAGGTTTGGGCAGGGGAATTGACGGGCACCAAGGCCTGCTCTACCTTGAAGCAGGCGGAAGGAAGGGGCTGCCCCAAACCCTGGACGTGGTCCAGCCAGGTCCCCACCATCGCAGCAAAGGCCCTGGGGAGAGGCAGGTGGGCAGCAGATTCTGAGTCCTGCTCTTTCCTTCCAGTCTGCCCTCCCATGGTACACTTGTTTAGATATGAGCTTCTGTGCAGGTCTCCCATGACCACCCATGGGAGAGCACCATGGTAACCCCGGCCCTTGTGTGGCTGTCATGGTTGTAGCAGTTGTGGGATCCAGCAGGTTTAACACGGAGTCTGTGTGAGACTCTTCTTCCCACTGGCAGCTCACCTAAAGGTCCAGTGCACTGCCCACCCCCACCCTCCAGGCCCTGGGCATCTGGACTGAGGACTGAGACAGGCTTGTGAGCACCCTGCTCACCACAGGCCTGTTCTGAGCCTGGCCACTGTGGTCAGGGGAGATGGATATGGAGAGGGGCAGGCAGAGCGGGGTGGGTCTGTGGGGGGGAGGGGACTGTGAGGGACCAATCAGCACAGCGTCCCCTCTGGGTCTACAAGGCCCGGGACCCCACCCACTGTCGTCTTTGACTCCTATCCTCCTGGAATAGAAGACTCCAGAGCCCAGGCCTTTCTTGGGAATCAGATGATGTATAAGATTAGGGTTCTGCCAGGCACTCTCCATCCCCCACCCACCACAGTCCCCACGATGCTGACTCTGAGGGCCCTCCTTCTGGACCCGGAGACCACTCACTTTATGACTTGGTCCTGTGATGTGTCAGCCCGGTCATTCTAAACAGGTGTGCATCCAGATGGAAAAATCACTCTGATGGCATCAGCCCTGGTGGATGGTGGACACGAGCTGCAAATGATGGTGAGCGTGACTGCTGGACCCAATGCCCAGAACTGAGGCCCAGGGATTGTGTCTGCTTCATTCCTTGAGTCAGGCTAAGTGTCTCCAAAAGTGCGTGCACATTGTCGAGTAAAGAAACTCCAACCAGGAGCATGCCATACATCTGAGTGGGCCTGGGCCCCTGCTCTCCCCAGAAATCCCCAGTGTGGTTACACCAAGGACCAGGACCGGCTAGGTGAAATCTCACACTGCTTAACAGGTTGCTTTGCATGTGCTTTTCCAACCTCTGATGCCACAGGCCGCTGATGGGTGTGTCAGAGTTCTTTCCGTGGGACAGAGTGAAAGAATTGCCAACAACAACTGCCGCACATCCAGCTACCCTGTCTGCAGAGCCAGGGAGAAGGTGAGACCTGCCATGGCTTGTCCCCACAGCAGTGCTATGAGGTTCCCCCCCCCCCCAGCAACCCACTTTTCAGAGGAGCATCCTGAGACTCGGGAAGATGTGGTGACATTTTCATGCCTCACAGCTAGCAGTGGGCAGAGTCACGAGTGTATGCTCACCGAGATAGAAGCTCGTCCAGGAACCGTTGGGCTCTGCAGAAGGCCAGCGTGGAGACGTGGGGGTGATTCCCCCTGGGAAAGCTGGTACCGTGGCCATGGCAAGATGAGGGACAGGACACAGTTCACACGACATTTCTCTCTCTGATATTGCTACAAATATGTGAGGAGCTTGTCTTTACCGTCCCATGTAGCTGGACGGGGGCGGGGGGTCCTCATTTCTTTGTCTTGGGGCAGTGGGACACTAGGGAGAGTCCTGGGAGGGTATCTGTGGAGTCCCCAGATTGGAGTGTGGGTTCTGGGCACTGCCAGGTTGTGTTGGGGTTTTGGGTGTAGAGACCCTCGAGGCCAGCTCTCACCTCAGACAGGCACTGGTCTGTGTCGTCAGCCTGATGCACCTGCACCCTGACCCCGTAGGTGGTGTAGTCGGGTCCATGGGCCAGCACCTCAATGATGTCCTCCTTGGAGCTCTGCAAAGACAGAGTGGGTACTGAGCCAGGAGGCATCAGGAACCTTCCACCCAATCTGTGGTCCTGTGTCATGGCAGACCTAGCCTATGAGGACAGTGAGGATGTTTCTGGCAGCCCTGCTGAGCTTGCAACAATTGATTTGTGTCAAGGTGTAGCCACAGTGAAAGCCTGAATGACTGAGGAAAACTCTGTCCTTGTTGGGATGATATGGAGTTGGGTCAGGCCACAGCTCCTGAGCTGGCCGCACTGCAATGGTTTGTCGTCCTCTGTGAGGTGATAGGTTGCAGAGAAAAGTATTCAAGGCCTTTATCCCTTCCTACACCCCTAACCCCCACCCCCGCTTCCCCCTCCCCTTTTTTTTCAATACACAGCACTATCAAGTGGGATGATGTGTATAGCTTGGAGAAGGTCTGCAAGGACAGTCGGGCTGGGGCTGGTCCACAGGATACTTTGGGCAGGGATTTCATCAGTTGAAAGGAGCATGAGGCAAAGAGAGCAACAGATGCTTTCTCTCTGATCCCAAGAAGCACAGGAAGAAAGACTGCTTTTCTCCCCTACCAGGGAGCTGGTCAGGAGGATTGAAGGTGCAGATCACTTTGGGAGTGGGCCTGTGAGAACTTGAGGCCCCAGATTTGAGTCTGACTTCTGGTCCCACCCCAGTCACCTCAGAGTCCTAGGTGTGGGCCAGCTCTCACCTCAGTTTGGCACTGGATGGTTTTCCTGTCCTGACGCACTTGTCCTTTGTACCCGTTGAGGGCATAAGTGAACCTGTCAGCCAGCTCCTCGACGTGCCCTTGTTGGAGCTCTGCAAAGACAGAGCCCGCTACCGGGCCAGGAGGCATGAGGGGCCCGGGCATTACCAGTGGGGAAGATGCCCACCACCCATTCTGCTCCCCAGATCAGGCAGAGAAGGGCATCTGCAAAGACCTCCAGGCAGGGAGTGAAGTTGATGACCCCTTGAGCACCCCTGCGATTTAATAAGTGGGTAGCAGAGCTCTGACCCCAGCACTCGGCTTCCCTTCCTGTGAGCCATGACCTGGGCAGTGAACATGACACACCCTCCAACACCCTCCAGGCTTCTGACACTTACCAACCTGCTCCTTAGCCCAGGTTGAGCATCCCTCATCCCCCGCTTTCTTCACCTCACCATCCCGGACACACACACACACACACACAAACACACACACACACACACACCTGGGATGAGGGGTAAGAGGTGTGGGCTCCCCAGGTATGACCCCCAGTTGGCGCACAAGTGTGAGCTGAAAGGGCCTGCCCTTGGTTACCTGTGTGTGCCTCGTGCCAGAGGGCGAGGGGTATCAGTGGTGGCGCTTGCGCCTGTTTCCCCAGCAACAGAAACATCTCTTGCCCTGGACTTTCTTCTTCGCAGAGTGTCGGAAGAACGGGAAGCAACAGAGAGACATCCTGGTCTCCTGACCTTCTCCACTCAAGTGAGCTGGAAAGGAAGTTGTCTCTAGAAGAGGCATGGGTAAACTTTTTGACTTGAGGGCCACAATGGGTTCTTGGCAGGCTGTAAGATAAGCATGGATAGAGTGTTTGTGTGAACTAATGTAAATTCAAAGTAAACATCATTAAATAATAGGGTGCGGTCTTTTTTTTTTTTTTTTTTAGTTTTATTATTTCGAAAGGGCCAAATCCAGCCCGCGGGCCATAGTTTTCCCATGGCTGTCCCAGGTGCTGGGACTTGGAGTGTCCCATGGGGTAGTGGCTGTTGTGGTCGGGAAGGGCTCATTCCAAGGGTGAACTTGGGCTTGTCAGGTATTTAAAACGCTTGGAGGATTGGGGTTCCCCTGGGCCTTGCTCTGTGGGGGCAGCCAAGGAGTCACTTTCCCAAAGGGTGGGACTTGGCCAGCCCCTGGTTCCTGGGAGAAACCAGGAGAGTGGAGAGGCTCGATCAAGTCGCCACCTGGGACCAAGAGCCCCAGTGAGAGACCAGTAGCCCCCGTGTGGGCTCCTTCCCTGTGCGGGGCTGGTCCCCTGTCATTGTGGGGCAGGTTGCATGTGCTCCCTGGACCTGGAGGAGTGTTGGCTGCTGAGCTGACAGGAGGCAGCTGGGGACAGAGTTCCCGCCAGACCCCAGCAGGGCCCCCTGTCTATTAAGCCAGGAAGTGAGGGGTCCTGCTTCTCTGGGGCTTGTGTCTCAAGCCAGGGGACAAGACGGATCTGTAGTCCCCAGAAAGTTAACTACCTGGTCAAATAGGGTGTATGTGTGGGGGGGTGTGAGCAGGGGAGGTTGGAGAATCGAGCTGAGGGAAGGGAATGGGCATGGGCAGAGCTTATTCCAGGCCTAGGAATATGTGTCTAGGAGGGTAGTCACCACGTGAGCCCATATACAACTTGGTGTTTATTTAGCAGTGGCTTCAGTGCAAGGATTATGATTAAATTGTGGTTGGTTGGTTGGGTGGGTGGTTGGGTGGGTGGGTGGGAGGTTGGTTGGTTTGGTCTCAGAAGAAATAAGAGGTAGAGACAATTGTCAGTCTTTACTTAGAGCCCAGCAGTGGCCTGACTGGGTCTTGGCTGGTAGGGCCTGTCCTTCTCAGGATGAATTTGGAAGTATTCTGAGAGAGATGGCAGCACTTCTCCCACCTGTGAGCTGAGGCTGGTTTCCTTGCTGCCTAGCAGCTGGCTGTCCGAGGGGCTTAGTGGTAGGAATGATTCACACACAGCTCCCTTCCTCACTGGGGAGAATAGGTGACATGTGGCTCTCAGTCCTTGCACTAAACTAATGTCAGGTTGGGGCAGACCCTACATGGAAGTATTTCAGCTTCACAAACCATTTGAGTGAGTTAAATAACAATTCTTATGTTTTTTTAATTTTTAAGGCAGAAAATACAGCCACATTTTAATTTGATGTTTACAGGAGTTGATTTTTACACCCCCAAAATTGGCTTCAGCTGAAGTTTTCCATACCTGGGAAGTTACTTGTTGAATTTTAATAAAAGTGACATATGGTGCTCAACACATCTGTATTTTCTGAGCCTTTTCACACCAATACAAAGAATATGCAATTGATGTTTTAAAAAGATAATGCTAAATTTACTAATTTGGGTTATAGTACAGTTACTAAGAAATGTTTAATAGTATCTACCAAAATGTTATAGGATAAGGTTTATAGAGGTTGTATATTTTTAAAATGAGTAGTATTATAAAACTGTGTTTACATTTTTGTGAAGTTTTGTACCACAAAGTTTAAAACAAGGAAAAGTTTATTATTGCTGAGATATTTAGGAACATTGTAGAAATCTGAACCTACAATTATTTTTTGAAGCGTTTGTAGAAACCTTATTTAAGAGGTCTAATTTTACCCTCATCCTATAGATGCAGCTAGGAGACCCAGAAAGGGTAAGTGAAATCCCCAAGACCACAAGCTATTAATAGCAGAGATCAAATGAGAACCCAGGGCAAGTGCTCATTCTATTTTTCCTGTCAGCCTCTGTAGACCCAGTTGAGGTTAGAACCATAGAGCTGTGACTTAGGAGATCTGAATTCTTTAAAAATCTTTTCTGTATACATATGTTTCTCTTAGGCGTCTTGATAGTATTATTTAATTACTAGAGTCCCAGTGCATGAATTGGTGCACATTGAAAGGAAATTAATTAGAAGAAATATTGTAAGATCACTATTTGCCCTTTCTCAATAATAGAAGTGTATACCAAATTCACGATCAACAATGACAGATGGAAACACATGCAACTGGCGCCAGAGAGATAGATAGATAGATAGATAGATAGATAGATAGATAGATATAGATGTAGATATAGATATAGATATAGATATAGATATAGATATAGTTATAGATATAGATATATAGATATTTGCTTACTTAGACCTGCTTTCTGATTAGGTAAACTTTTTCCAGCTTGGTGAAGTGCCCCAATTTCTTTTTCAGGATATTGACAGCAAAACAGCATAAATACCAAAATGAAAGCAGATTATTATTGTGCATCATGCAGAGATAACAAAGGGAGAAATATTTAACTATAACCCCGTTTGACTATATTCCCTGCAGTGAGAAAACCTGAAGTCATGTTCAGGCTCTACCATTTCTTGCTTCTTTTCAGTTGGGTCAATTTTTAAAACATTCTAAATCTTCATTTTCTGGCTAATGAAATGAAAACAGGATTCTACCGAGTCTCCTCTCTACCTATTCCGGGACTTCAGTGAGGATCAAATGAGATGAGGCACATGAAAACACTTCAAAGACATTTGGTTAAAGTGTAAAATGTTTGCACCTGGCTATAAAGCAAGTGGGTGAAGAAACTCCAAGGAGGCTAGTCGCTAGGGAGAGGAAGCCTGGCATTACTATGTGACATCATTACCTGGTGCCCACAGCCACCATTTCTGTGCTGGGCTGGCCTGTGGGCTTTGTGCCATGGGTTCGTGGCCGGGCCTGTGTCCCACTTGGGAAAAGCGGAGTGTTGCTTGTGGACTCTGGGTGCGCAGTGCCCTGCCTCTGTAAAGGGCCAGTTCAGGTCACAGCAGCTCCAGTATTGAACGTCTGCCCCTGGTGGTCAGTGCTCTTCATAGCGAGTGGTCAGGTGGTGGAATCCTTAGCACATTAGCCTTTTATATATATGGATTTGCAATAAGAACGGCAAAAACCGTTTTTAAAAAAGTTACTGTGGCTCATGTCTGAAGTTTATCAAATCTGAAACTTTACTGTAGATATCAGCCTTCCAATGAGGAATTCTTCAAATACAGCCTGAGCTGTGGACCCTGAGGCATCCTACCTAGGAGCCTCTCTTCAGGGTTGCTGACCCGCCCCATCCCCTACCGTGCCTCCAACCCCTGCCCATTATTTTTTCCAAGCAGACCCAGCATCTCCAAAGCCCAGTGTTCTCATTCAGGAGCTGTTGGAGTGCAAGAATGCATTTTAAAGGATATTTCACAACGCAAAGCACTTTTTAAGCTTCTCAGCGATAAGTGGATGGTCACTGAACATGGATGCAAAATGCATTTTACACCAAAAAAAGTTACTTAAATGTGTTTTAGAAGATTTTTTTCATTATCAAAATAATATAGGATCATTAGAATTTTAAAAAGAATAGTATAAAGTAAAGGAAATCACTTCTTTCCACTATCCAAGGTTAACCACTGTCAACATTTCAAAGTATTTCCTTTTGTCTTTCGTACATTTATATATCTAGATACCTTTTTGAGGTGATACTATTAATTCATTTATATTAATATATGTTGTATTGACTTCAGAGAGGAAAGGAGAGGGAGAGAGAGAGGTAGTAGTAATATGAATGATGAGAACGAATCATTCATCACCTGCATCCTACATGCCCCCTACTAAGGATGGAGCCCCACGTACTCTGACAGGGACTCCATGTATGACCTCCTGGTTCATAGATCAAGGCTCAACCAGTGAGCACGCCACCAGGGCAAGATGATACTATTTGTTATGTGTGTATCCTGATTTGTTTTCTCTTAGTTATGGTGTTTTCATTCCACTGCATCTATAACCACTTTTTCCCCGTTTATGAAGGCACTGTTTATTTTTCCCAGCTTTATTGAGAAATAATCAATATACACCACTGTATAAGTTGAAGGCAGACAAAAGGATGGTTTGATTTGCCTACATTGTGAAATGACTACCACAGTGAGTTCAGCTAACATGTACTGAAGATGTGACAAACCAAAATTGAAATCTCTAATGTAATTTGGGTTATTTTTTCTTCAAAGTCAAATCTACAATTGTTACTATTGCAAAAAAGAGCTTGTACTTGGAACTAAAGTGCAGGGTGTGGTGGGTCTGCAGGCTGGGGCTCTACTGCCCTGGCCCCTTGCACTTGAGCCCTGTGCCTATTCACATGCAGATCCTTTCTCCTTCCAGACTTCACATGAGGCTGGTGATGGATGTGCTGCCCCTGCTGGACGGGTTCCACAGTCTGTCTTCCCACCACGGAGTGTCAGAGGTGAGAGGCCCCTGTGTAAGGCTGTGGAGCATATGAAGTTCAGAGTCACTTGTGTCTCAGCAGCTCTGGGGGTGACCTCAGCATCAGCATGCGCAGAGCCTATGCTGGCCTCCAGGGTGTGCTCTGTGCGGGTCCAGCTCACCCAGAGCTCCTCTCTCCCTGGATTTCAGCCACCTTCCTGGTCCTTCTGCTAGAAGCTCTGGTTCTCTCAGAACCTTACACTCCTCTCCACCCATGAGCTGTGTGGCAGCTTCATATAACAGGATGGTTATCAGGGAAAACTGGCAAGAGAAAAAGAAGAAAAATAATCAGGAGTCGCCACAATGCTTTGGAGTCCAGGGCCTGGCCAGGAGAGAAGGGGGAAGGGTCCAGGGCAGCCGCCACTCTGGCTCCAACAGGCCCCTGGTCCAGTCCTCTCTGAGTCATTCCCGTCCTGCGCACAGAGCAGTGCTAAGACTCACTGTCTTCAAGACAAATCAGCTCACCACCGTGCTGGTCACTGGTCAAGTTCTCAGTTCGCTCCCCACTCAGCCCACTGCTGCTCTCTCTGGAGTCTGCAGATAGTATTCTCTCTGAGACCACGGTTGTCATCATTGGGTGGACAGCTGGCCATTGGTCTGCTCCATCTCGGTGGCTCCAGAATGATGTGTTTTCTTCTTTGGAGAAGAAGAAAAAAGAGCAAGAGTATGGGTCTGGACAGAAAGTAGCCTTTCTGTAGAAATGCATGGACAGTGAGTTTTTTACTCTTAGTACTTTGAAGTGCTATGTGGATTGGCATGAGGTACTTTTGTTTTATTATTCTTTCTGGATGTTCTCCCTGAAGGTGACTGAGTTGGCTGGCTGCACAGGTAAAGGAACAAGAGGGTGAGTGTGCTGCCCTGGGTGCCAAGTAGCAAGGAGTTTGTGCTGTTCTGCATTTCTGAGCCTCTCTCACCATGTGAATCAGCTCTGGCCAGAGGCAAGGACAGCCATGAGTGGCTGCTCCAAGTCCATCCTGACTCCACTCGTCTGTCCCACCTCCACACGATTGAGCTGTGCTCATTGCCAGCTAAATCCACAAGCCAGGGGAGCCCTGGAGCCCTCAGTCACTGTGGGAGAGGATGAGCATTGGTGGCTCCCTGGCCCACATCATGGACCAAAAAGAGCAAGATTTTATGGGGTACAGACACTGAAAAGGCCTTCATGACAGCCCTACATTATTACCCTAATGATACAGGTTTGGATGGACAATTACAAACTCCCTACTTGACCATAGAGTAAAGTATGAAACCTTAATGAGTGACACTCCGTCTCTCATCTTCATTTCACCCCTTAAAATAGGGATGTGTTGATTTCATCCACCAGCATTACTTCTTCCATCTTGCATTCAAGTTGACAGGAAAATTGGAGCCATCTATGGAAGGAGAGAGCATATGAAGACAGGGTATTATTTTTACCTTAATTTTGAGCACCACTCTGTTGAGTACAAAGAAAAAAATTATTTATCTTTCCAGACCTTTAACAGAGCATAGGTATCTTTTCTACAGTTGAGATCTGCAGATGATTAAAAGGCACGTGCTTCCAACGACAATGCTGCCTTCCTTCATCCTTGTCCTTGGGAAGTGTCAACCTGGGCCCTGTACCCTGGTCCCAACCTTGACACCGAGAAGTGAATCTGCTCTGTCGACAGGACCCTGGCCCAGTGTTCCTGGAATGGCACAAAAGGCCCATCCTTGTCACTTGGTGGATGTGGTTTAATGAAGCAGAGGGTCACTGTGGGAGGATTGCACTACCTGCGTTGTGTTTTGTGAGATGGTTAAAAGGTTTGAAGCTCCTTTAAGAAACCAGGTGGCACAGTGAAGGAGCTGTTCCCCCCAGTGATCGCATTAGAGGTGGCTGAGACACAGCAGCTGTATTAAAAGCTGTGGAAGCTTCATGATGGGATGAGAACTTAGCTGTGTAGGTGACTGGTCTGGATGGTGGCCCTCAATCCCACTGACCACCAGTTCCTGTGGGCAATTCCTTATACTCAGCCCTGACCCCAATGGGACCTGCTGGACCAGATTCTCTGGGGCAAGACAACCAAATCTGGTTGTCGCCCCTTTTATTTTTTAACCTTTTAAAATTACAATTGTAGATTCCCATTATTTATAAGAGATAAGACAGAGGTGGCCCATGTAATCTGACCCGGTTTCCCTCAATAATATCTTATTAAAATCTCACAACCAGGATATTGACAGTGACCCAACCAGCCATGTAGAGCCCATAGAAAACAGCTCTACCCGATTCTCCCACACCCAGGACAGTGCCTTCTATTTTTATTTTTTTTTTTTGGTATATTGTTATCACAGTAATATATACACAATGAAATTTACCATTTTAAGTATTTTTCAGGGCACAGTCCAGTGGTGGTAAGTGGTCCTTAACACAACTTAACAATCATATTGTTGTGCTGCCCTTACCACCATTGGCTCCATCACTGTTCTCATCTTCTCCAACTGAAGCTCTGTCCCCACTAAACAGCAACTCTGCATCCACTCCCCCATTACTGGTGCCCTCCATCTTACCTCTATGACTCTGATGGCTCTAGGGACCTCATGTGAGTGGGATCACACACTATTTGTCCTTTTGTGACTGGCTTATTTCATTGAGCATCATGTCTTCAGGGTCCATCCAGGTTGTAGCATGTGCCACAATGGCCTATTTTTCTAAATTGAATATATTGGGGTGAGATTGGTAATGAAATCATGTAGCTTTCAGGTATACAGTTCGGTAATACATCATCTGTATGTTGAATTATGTGTCTCACCGCCCTCCCCCCGACCCAAGTCAGGTCTCCTTCAATCACAATTTATCCTTCCTAAACCCTCTTCTACACACACCCCTCTCTCTCTGATAATCACCAAACTGTTGTCTGTGTCTATAGGTCTTTTCTTTGCTTAATCCCTTCACTTTTCCCCTAGTCCCCCAACCTCCTCCCCTCTGACAGTATTCAGTCAGTTTTCTGTATCTATGAGCCTTTTTCTATTTTGATTGTAGTTTATTTTGTTCATTAGATTCCACATATAAGTGAAACTATAAGGAACCTGTATTTCTCTGACTGGCTTACTTCACTTCACTTAGCATAATACTCACCGGTTCCATCCATGCTGTTGCAAAAGGTAAAATTTCCTTCATTTTCTATTGTGTGTGTGTAGGTGAGTAGTATTCCATTGTGTTAATGTACCATAGCGTTTTCTCCATTTATCTGCTGCTGGGCACTTGGGCTGCTATGAAATCTTCGCTATTGTCAATAATGCTGCCGTGAACATAGCATTGCATATATCCTTTCCGATCTGTGTTTCAGGTTTCTGCAGAGATATTCTCAGAAATGGAAATGTTAGGTCATAAAGCAGTTCTATTTTTAATTTTTGAAGGAACTTCATACTGCTTTCCACAGTGGTTGCACCAATCTGCATTCCCACCAAGAATACACGAGAGTTCTCTTTTCTCCACATATTCACCAGCACTTGATGTTTATTGATTTATTGGTGATAGCCATTCTGACAGAGGTGAGGTGATACCTCGCTATGATTTTAATTTCCATTTCTGTAATGATTAGTGATGCTCAGCATCTTTTTATTTGTGTAATAATCATCTACAGATCTTCGCTGGAGAAGTGTCTGTTTAGGTTCTTTGCTCATTTTTAAATTGGATTGTTTTATTTTGTGATGATGCTGAGTTTTTTAAGTTCTTCATAAATTTTGGATATTAAACCCTTATCAGATGTATCATTGGCAAATATGTTCTCCCATTCAGTGGGTTGATGGTTTCCTTTGCTGTGCAACAACTTTTTAGATTGATGTAGTCCCATTTGTTTAGTTTTTCTTATGCTTCTGGTGCCCAAATAGATATATCAGAATAAAAAATATTTCTATGAAAACTTATTGCCTTTATTTTCTTCTAGAATTTTTACGGTTTCAAATCTCACTTTCAAGTCTTAATCCATTCTGCATTTTTTCTTCAATATGGTGTAAGAAGGTAGTCAGCATTCATTTATTTTTCTACTTATGTGTCCAATTTTCCCAATTGCATTTATTGAGTGGACTATCTTTACCACATTGTATAGTCTTGTGTCCTTTGTCAAATAGTAATTGACCATAAGTGTATGGGTTTATTTCTGGACTTTTTATTCTGTTCCGATGATCTTTATGTGCGTTTTATGCCAGTACCATACTATATTTATTACTATGGCCTCGTAGTATAGTTTGTTATCAGGTAGCATGATTCCTCCCACTTTGTTCTTCTTTCTCAAGATTACTCTGGCTATTGGTTTGGTTTTATTTTGTGTGTGTGTTTTTTGTTGTTTTTTTTTTTTTTTTTTTTTGTGTGTGTGTGTGTGTGTTGGGTTTTTTGTTGTTGTTGTTGTTGTTGTTGTTTTTGTACTTCCATATAGATTTTTGTGATATTTGTTGTAGCTCTCTGGAATACGTCACTGGACATTTGAATGTTGTTAATTCTTCCTATCTTTGAACACCATATATGCTTTTATTAATTTGTATCTTCTTCAACTTCTTCCTGTCTTCCTTCCTTTCTTTCACTTTCTTCTTTCTTTTTTTCTTTCTTTCTTCTTCATAATCTTTATTATGTTCAGGGGAATTCCCTCTATTCACATTTCGCTGAGAGTTGTTATAATGAATAGGTGTTGTGTTTTGATGCTCTTTCTGCATCTATTGTTATAACCATGTGATTTTTATTTATTTTGTTTACGATGTATCATGTTTTTTATGTGTAGATACTGTACAAAGCTTGCATCCCTGGAATAAATCCCACTTCATTATGGTGTGTAATCTTTTTAATGTATTACTGGATCCAGTTTGCCAATATTTTGTTGAGGATTTTAGCATCTATATTCATCAGGGATATTGGCCTATAATTTTTTTCTTTGTAAAGTCTTATTCTGGTTTGGGATTAGGAGAATGCTGAACTCATAAAATGAGCTTGGGAGTCTTCCCTTGTCTTGAGTGTTTTGGATGAGTTTGAGGAGAACAGGTGCTAGTTCTTCTCTGACTGTTTGATGAAATGCACTGTGAAACCATCCAGTCCAGCACCTGCATTTGTTTTTTGCTGCTTTGTTTATTTCTGCTCTGATCTTTATTATTTTCTTTATTCTTCTCACTTTATGGTGTCTTTGTTTTTCTTTTGCACTAGTTCCTCTAAGTGTCAAGTTAGATGATGTATTTCAGATTTTTCTTGTTTCTTGAGGTAGACCTGTAATGTTAGGAATTTCCCTCTTAGGACTGCTTATGCTGTGCTCCATAGAGTGAGGATTGTTGTGCTCTCATTTGCATGTGTTTCAAGGTATTATTTCATTATTTCCTTGATCTCATTGTTATCTATTCATTGTTTAGTAACATGTCAATTAGCCTCCAAGACTTTCTGTGTTTTACAGGTTTTTCTTTTTCTTTTTCTGTTTTCTTTTTAATCCTATAATTACTAATTTTTATTGTGGTAAAATAAATATAACATTTAGAGTTTTAACCACATTTAAGTATACATCAAGTATATTGACATGCAATGCTCACCACCATGTATCCCCAAATTTTTATGTATTTATTTATTTATTTTTGCTTGTCATGGTTTTTATTTCTCTGTTAATAAATTTATTGGGGCAGGGTGGTTTTAGGTGTGTACAATTCAGTAATAGATCACTTGTACATCAGTTTTGTCTAATTGACTTCTAGTTTTATACAGTTATGACCAGAAAAGATTCTTGATATGATTTCAATCTTCTTAAATTTACTGAGACTGTTTTTGTGCCCTAACATGTGGTCTATCCAGATAATGTTGCACGTCCACTTAAAATGAATGTATATTCTACTGCTTCAGGGTGAAATGCTCTGAAGATACCAATTAAATCCATTTGATCTATTGTGTTATTTCTGTCCACTCTTTTTTTTTTTTTTAATTTAAAGACTAGGTGTGAGGCCGCCCTGCACAAGGGTGAGAAGGTGCCCAAGTCTCCCCCCCACCTCTCCCTCCCCCCCCAGCCCCCGCCCGTCTCCCTCCCCCCCCAGCCCCCGCCCATCTCCCTCCACCCCCACCCGCAGGGGCCCCAGCCCAGGGGAGCCAGGGGAGCCTAGGGGAGCCAGGAGAGCATGTCCCACGCTAGGGGGAAGGGAATGCTTCACTGATTTGAGTGTCACCCTTGCGCAGGGGCCAGCCTAATCTCATCTGTATCATTCCAGCTTTAGGGTATGTGCTCCTGCTGCTGCTGCAGAGTCCAGCACCAGGCCACTCTTTGCTTCTTGATTTTCTGTGTGGAAGATCCAGCCATTGATTCCAATGGGATGTTAACATCCCCTACTGTGTCTGTATTATTGTTGAACTCTCCATTTATGTACATCAGGATTTGATTTACACATTTACTTGCTCTTATGTTGAGGAAATACATGTTTGCAAGGGTTATATCCTCTTGTTGGATTGCTCTCTTTATCATTCTGTGGTGTCCATTCTTATTGCTCAATATAGCCTTTGTTTTAAAGTCTGTTTTGTCAGCTATATAGGTTTACCTCCCCGGCTTATTTTTCATTTGTTTTTGCATGAAATACCTTTTGCCATCCCCTTGCTTTTTGTCTGTATATCTTTCATTCTGAGATAGATCTCTTGTTGACTGCGTATATATGGTTATTAATTTCTTATCAATTCAGCTACCATGTCTTTTAACTGCAGCAGTCAAGCCACTTACATTTAAAGTGATTATTCGTAGATATGTTTTATTCTTTTAACTCTGTTTCCCTTTTATTCCTTCTTGATAGTTCTTATACTAATGGTTTGGTGGTAAAACACTTGTTTTGCTGTTTCTTGTCTAGGACGCTCTTTATTTCTCCATCAATTTTAAATGACAGCCTTGCTGGGTAAAGTAGTCTTGGTTGAAGGTCCTAGCTTGTCATTATTTTGAATAGTTTGTGCCAATCCCTACTGGCCTGGTATGTTTCTGTAGAGAAATAAGCTGACAATCTTATGGGAGCTCCCTTGGAGGTAACTGACCGTCTTTCTTTGGTTGCTTTTAAGATGTCCTGTCTTTAATCTTTGTCATTTTCATGATGATGTGTCCTGGTGTCAAGCCTTTTTGGGTTCATCTTGTTTGGGACTCTCTGCTTCCTGGACTTGTGTGTCTCTTCCTTCACCAGGTGAGGGAACTGTTCGGTCATTGTTTCTTTTAATATGGTGTAGTCCCTTAATCTTTCTTTTCTCCTTGTACTCCTATAATGTGGATGTTGTTAATGTTTCATGTTGTCCCAAAAGTCCCCTAAACAGTCCTCATTTTTAAAAGTTCTTTTTTCTTTTTGCTGTTTTGTCTTCTGTGACTTTGTCTTCCAAATCACTCATTTGATTCTCTCCTTAATCAAATTACTTATTTTCTCTAGTGTATTCTTCATTTCAAAGATTTTACTCTTTATTTCTGACTGGATCTTTTATATGGCTTAAATATACTTTTTCATGCCTACTATCAGTTTTCAAGTTCCTACTGATTTCATCCATTTTTCACCTAACTTCAATTAACATCCTTACAACCATTTTATGTATATATATATGCGGTATCTGGAATATTGCTTGCCTCACTTTGTTTAGCATTTTTTCTGGATGTGTCCCCTGTTCTTAAATTTGGGGCATGTTTCTTTGCATTTTGGCTGCCTCTGTGTGTTTCTTTCTTTGTATTAAAATCCAGGTCTTGATAGTGTGGCTTCGTGTAGTAGGAGTCCTGTGGAACCCAGTGGCGATTTCTTCTTGATCATCTGAGTTGAGTGCTCCAGGGATGTCCCGTGTGTGTTATGTGAACCTTCCTGTGGCAGTTGGTTCTTGATGGCTGTTGGCCCATGCATGTACTAAGTCGATGCTCAGGCTAGTTGGCTGCGACCACAGTGTACCCTGCCTATAGTATAGTGTATAAGCTGCTGACAGGTGTTGACCACGTGGAGTGCAATTCATCTCAGCGGGGTCTGGTGCCTGCCTAGATCTCTCTTTGGATCTGCCACTTCTGAGGCTAATTGTATCCTTCTCTGATGTGCTCTGAAGCTGGCCACTGGGCTTGTTGGTCCTGAGGCTTCCTGGGAGCGACTCTGTTGCTGAACAATGTCAGATGCTTGATGTGACTGGCCCAGGGCAATCTATTTGCATCTACAAAGCAATTCACAATTTGTGACAGGCACTCCTGAGGCCCAGTAAGCTCAGGAAGGCCCTGGCAGGGCACCAAAGCTGGCTTTTACTAGCACTGATCCCGGGGACAGGTCAGCAAAAGTCCCAGAGCACACCATGTTCTGCCTCCCTGTCTGCTTCCATGTGCCGAGTGCCTGTTATTCTCCGCTAATGAAAGAGTCTCTGGAAGCACTCAAGTTGCATGAGGTAGGTTCTCAGGGAGTCCCCAGGTAGAGGTGAGTGGTGTTCACCAGATGGATGCAGGTTCAAGCTCAGTGTCAGTGTTGGGTCTGAGGCCACTCAGCAAATGTCCCAGGGTATACCACGTCCAGCTGCCACCCGCTGGGTCCTCACACATCTTTGAGCAGTGTACAGAAGACACAGACCTGGCATTGTTTGTAGGAGGAGAATGAAAAAGTCAAAAGAGGCTGCTTCCCAGGATTGAAGATGTCTGGAATCTGTAGTCTGAGATCAGCCGTGTGAGCTTAAGGGCTTTGCAGAGGGTCTGTGGATTTTCAAAGGCCAGAGAGCTGCTTTCTGTTGTAGATGATCCATGGATCCCCTGGGATGCCACAGGGGAGGGAGAGCATGGTGGGATCATGCAGGTGTAATCCAGTCATCATGTAGTGAAAAGTTGAGTCCCCTTATGGGTGGCTGATTTCAGCAGATTCATCCCTCCATTTCTGTCCTAAGAGAACTGAAGCTCTCTCCAGACTTCTGACCACATGCATGCTCACTGGCTTCCCAGGCAGCACTGTCCCTGCCTTCTTTCCTCCAGGCTGGGTGAGCCAGGCTGGCTGGAGTGTAGGGAAGGGAGGATAGAGGTCCATTTGGTGGGTTGAAATGCTGTGAGAACCTTTAAGGCTTAAATTTATTTTTTCTGTGTTGGCTCCCACACTACAAATAAGCAGCCAAAGTGATGCTTAGCTCACTCTCAAGGAAGCACAGTTCTGCCCTGCACCAGTGCCACACATCACCAGAGCCATGAAGGGAGCTACTGGAGGAAGAAAACAGGGCATTCCTCTCCCAGGAGTGTAACACCCTCACAGGCATGATGCTGTCTGTAGAGCTGACCACTGTTGGAGCGCTTAAGGCTTTTAGGCACAGAGTATAATGATCTGATTTACATTTTTTAAAGATCACTCTGATTCGCATTTTCATTTTTATTCAAAATTGTTTTACTACTTTAATTTAGTTTCAATTAGGGATGACATTCAATATTAGTTTCAAGTGTACAAAATAGTGGTTAGACATTTATATAACATATAAAGTCATCTCCTGATAAGTCTAGCATGGGATATCTTTGAAAAGGGTATTAATCGTATTCATGAGGGCTCCACCCTCATAACCTAATCAACCTCAAAAGACCCACCTTTCATTTACTTTTAATCAACCGTATTTGGGTGACATTCATTAATGAAATTGCATAGGTCAGGTGTGCAATTCTATATTGCATCATGAGTAGATTGCATTGTGTGTTCACTGCCTTCAAGTCAAGTCTCCTTCCATCACCATTTATCCCCCCTATTCCCTCTTCTCCCTCCCCCACCTGTCACCCACCAACCCTACCCCCTACTCCGCACAGGCCACCACCACCTGCCACCCGACAACCACACCCAGCCCCCACCGGACTCACCACACCCCCAACCCACAGCCCCCTCCTGCGACCCCATACCACCCACGTGCCAGCTCCCATCCCCCACCACTACCGCTCACCCCTACCTCAAACTCTTACCCACACCCCTACCCACACCCCACAACCCACACCTCACACCGCACACCACCCCCCTGATTCTTGACCCCCCATTCCCCAGTCCACACGCCCTAGCCCCCACTCCCCTCCCACCACCCCCACCTACCATACCCACCCCCCAACTCCCCACCCCCAACTCCCACTCCCATCCCCCACTTCCCACTCCTAACCTCCCACCCCCACCCCCCTTCCCCTGTTTGTGATTTGACATTTGAAATGATATTTGAGATGTGTCTTGAGAGCACAGGTAGGACTTAGACAGATGAAGAAGGTGAGAATGTACTTCAGGTACAGAGAGTGGACACTCAGCCTAAAGGCAGGAGAGATGAACACTGGAGAGGCCAGAGCATATGCCCCTCAGATGCCTGTGAGTGAGGGGTCAGGGCAGGGAAACAGAAGACTCTGGCATGGAAGGAGAAGGCAGAGGGATAAGGTGACCAACCACAGAGTGGTCAGAGCAGCGGAGACAGCAGGCCCTCCATGGGAAGGCAGGGCAGTGGGGGCAGGGGACCAGGGGAGGGACCAATGGACAGGGAGGACAGGGAATGCTGTGAAGGGGCAGGGCTGGGGGACAAGCGCCCCACCATGGGGGAACAGGGGACTCTCCATGGAGGGGTGTGTTTCCCCTGTTACCTATCTCTACTCCCCTGTCCTCCCTTCCCTGGCCCCTCCATGGATGGTGCCCTAACCTCACTATCCTGCTCAGACTATGTGGGGTCCTTTGTCCTCCCTGCCCTGCTACCTCGCGAGAGGATGTCCTCTCTCCCCTGCCCTGCCATCTATCTAAGGACCTGTGCTGAAATCCTTGCTGTCTCAAAGTAGGGTTCTCTATGCCCCCAGCCTCTCCCCTCCATGGAGATATCCCTGTTCCCTCTCCTGCATGACCTGTCCCTCTATGTAGGATTCTGTCTCCTCCCTGCCCTTCTCCCTCAAACCGGGGTTACCTTTCCCCACTGCTTGCCCCCTCAAAGTGAGGTTCTCTGTCACCCTGCCCTGCCCCTTCCATGAAGGAAACCTTATCCTCCCTGCCCATCCTCCTCAAAGTGAGGTTCTCTACACCCCTGGCATGCCCCATCCATGGAGGGTTCCCTCCCTCACCTGTCCTGAAGCCTCCATGGAGGTTTCCCTGTCCCCACTGCCCTGCCCTCTCCCTGGAGTGTCCCCTCTCCTCCCTGCCCAGTCAACTCCATGGAGGATCCCCACTTTCCCAGCCCTCCCCCCTCCATGAAGATTCCCCTCTACTCTCTGACTGGCCAATCATAGAGGGTCCCGTGTTCCAAGTCCGCACTGCCCTACCCTATCAATGGAGAGTTCCCTGTTCCCTATACCCCCTTCACTTCCCCCTCCACATAGAGTTCCCATTCCCACTATCCTTGCCTTCCATGGAGGGTCCTCTCCTCCCTGCCGTGTTACCTCCATGGTAAGTCTCCTCTCCTCTTTACCTGAAACATCCATGCATTGTCCCCTCTACTCTTTATTCTCTCCCTCCATGGAAGGTCCCTTCTCCTCCCTGTCGTCTCCCCTCCATGGAGGGTCCCTTGTCCTCCCTGCCCAGCCCCCTCCATGGAGGGTCACCTCTCCTCTCAGTCTTCTTCCCTCAATGGAGTGTCTCCTCTCCTCCCTGCCCTACCCCTCCATGGAGGGTCCACTGCCCCACCTGTCCTGTAGCCTCAATGGAGGGTTCCTTGCCCACTGCCCTGTCTCCTCCACGGAGGGTCCCCACTTCCTCTGCCCTCCCTCCTTCATGCAGTGTCCCCTCTCCTCCCTGCCCAGCCCATTGTTTGGGGTTCCCTGTTTCCCGTCCCCACTGCCCTGCCCCCTCCATGGAGGGTCCCCTCTCCTCCTCTCCCTTCCCACTCCATGGAGGTTCCCTTGTCCTTCCCGCAGAGCCACTTAAATTGAGGGTCCCCTCTTCTCCCTTCCCTGTCCCCTATACTCCCCCCTCCATGGAGGATACCTTCTCCTTCTTGACCCATCGCCTCCATGGAGGTTCCCATCTCTTCCCTGCCCTTCCTCTCCCTGGAAATATCCTTCTCCTCCCTGATCTGTCCCCTTTATTGAGGGTCCCCTCTCCTCCCTGTCTAGCCCATCCCTGTAGGGTTCTCTGTCCCCGTCCCTGCCCTCTCCTCCCTGGCCTGTACCCTCCACTGAGGGATCCTTCTCCTCCCTGAACTGTGGCCTCCGTGGAGGGTCCTGACTCCTCCTTACCTGTCCCCTCCATGGAGGGTTCCAATAACCCTACACTCCCCCCTCCATGGAGGGTACCTTCTCCTCCATGACCCATCTCCTCCATGGATGTTCCGATCTCCTCCCTGTCTTGTCCCCTCCAGGAAGGGTCCCATCTCCTCCCTGCCCTTACCTCCATGAAGGGTCCCCTCCATGAAGGGTTCCCACGTCCTCCCTGCCCTTCCCATGCATGGAGGGTCCCCTCTGCTCCCTACCCTGCCCCCTCCTTGGAGGGTCCCATCTAATCCCTGCCCTTTCCTCCCATGAAGGATCCCACCTCCTCCCTGCCCTTCCCCTCCATGGGGGGTCCCATCTGCTCCCTACCCTGCTCCCTCCATGGATGGTCGCCTCTCCTCCCTGCCCTTCCCCTCCACTGAGGGTCCCCTCTGCTCCCTACCCTGCCCCCTCCATGGAGGGTACAATCTCCTCTCTGTCCTGCCCCTCCATGGAGGGTCCACTCTCCTCCCTGCCCTTCCCCTCCATGGAGGGTCCCCTCTGCTCCCTGCCCTACCCCCTCCATGGAAGGTACAATCTCCTCCCTGTCCTGCCCCTCCATGGAGGGTCCCCTCTACTCCCTTCGCTTCCACTCCATGGAGGGTCCCATCTGCTCCCTACCCTGCCCCCTCTATGGAGGGTCCCATCTCTTCCCTGCCCTTCCCCTCCATAAAGGGTCACCCTTCCTTCCTGCCCTTCCGCTCCATGGAGAGTCCCCTCTCCTCCCTGCCCTTCCCCTCCATGAAGGGTCCCATCTCCTCCATAACTGTCCCTTCCATGGAGGGTTCCCTGTAACCACTGCCCTGCACCCTCCATGGAGGGTCCCCTTTTGTCCCTGCCCTGTACCCTCCATGGAGAGTCCCTTCTCCTCCCGGCCCACCCCTCCATGGAGGGTCCCATTCCTCCCTGCCTGTCCCCTCCATTGCGGGTCCCCTCTCCTCCCTGCTTTCTCCCCTCCATGGTGTGTCTGCTCTCCTCCCTGCCTTCTCCCCTCCATGGAGGGTCCTATCTCCTCCCAGCCTGTCCCCTCCATTGAGGGTCCGCTCTCCTCCCTGGCTGTCCCCCCATGGAGGGTCCCCTCTCCTCCCTGCCTTCTCCCCTCCATGGAGGGTCCCCTCTCCTCCCTTCCCTTCCCCTCCATGGAGGGTCCCATCTGCTCCCTACCCTGCCCCCTCCACGGCGGGTCCCATCTCTTCCCTGCCGTTCCCCTCCATGGAGGGTCCCCTCTGCTCCCTGCCCTTCTCCTCCATGGAGGGTCCTATCTCCTCCATAACTGTCCCTTCCATGGAGGGTTCCCTGTCACCATTGCCCTGCACCCTCCATGGAGGGTCCCCTTTTGTCCTTGCCCTGTACCCTCCATGGAGAGTCCCTTCTCCTCCCGGCCCACCCCTCCATGGAGGGTCCCTTTCCTCCCTGCATGTTCCCTCAAAGGAGGGTGCCCTGTCACCACTGCCCTGCACCCTTCATGGAGGGTCCCCTTTTTTCCCTGCCCTGTACCCTCCATGGAGAGTCCCTTCTCCTCCCGGCCCACCCCTCCATGGAGGGTCCCACTCCTCCCTGCCTGTCCCCTCCATTGAGGGTCCCCTCTCCTCCCTGCCTTCTCCCCTCCATGGAGTGCCTGCTCTCCTCCTTGCCTTCTCCCCTCCATGGAGGGTCCTATCTCCTCACTGCCTGTCCCCACCATTGAGGGTCCGCTCTCCTCCCTGGCTGTCCCCCCATGGAGGGTCCCCTCTCCTCCCTGCCTTCTCCCCTCCATAGAGTGTCTGCTCTCCTCCTTGCCTTCTCCCCTCCATGGAGGGTCCCCTCTCCTCCCTGCCTGTCCCCTCAATGGAGGGTCCTTTTCCTCCCTGCATGTTCCCTCAAAGGAGGGTGCCCTGTCCCCACTGCCCTGCACCCTTCATGGAGGGTGCCCTTTTGTCCCTGACCTGTACCCTCCATGGAGAGTCCCCTCTCCTCCCTGCCCACCCCTCCATGGAGGGCCCCCACTCCTTCCTACCTGTCCCCTCCATGGAGGGTCCCTCCTCCTCCCTGCCCGCTCCCCTCCATGGAGGGTCCCCTCTCCTCCCTCCCCTCTCCCCTCCATGGAGGGTCCCCTGTCCTCCCTGCCCTGCCCCCTCCATGGAGGGTTTACTGCCTCCCCTACCCTGTCCTCTCCATGGAAGGACCCCTTCCCCCTGCCCTGCCCCCTCCATGCAGGGTCTTCTGGTTCCCTGCCCTGTCCCATCACTCACAGGGTCTGAGAGGCATGTGCTCTGGTCCCCAGTGTTCATCTGTCCTGCCTCCAGGCCGTGTCCACTGTCTGCACCTGAAGCACATCTCACCGTCTTCATCTGCCCAAATCCTCCCGGGCTCTCAGGACACATGTCAAATATCATTTCAAATGTCAAATCACCGAGTGATCTTTAAAAAATATAAATCAGATCCCCCTATTCTCGTGCCTAAAAGCCTTCCTGCTGTGACAGCATTTTCAACCCACACTAGGGCCCTCTATGCCCCCCCCCTCTGCTGTTCCCAGCCAGCCTGGCTGTCCTTGCCCTGGGGCACTGCCTCTCCTTTTGGGGTGGCTTCCCCAGGTCTCCATGGGGCCAGCTCTGTCTCAACAGCCATGTCTCAGTTTAAATATGTTGGGGAGCCCTTTCCTAAGCCTTCTGGGGAGTCACTTTGCTCAGGAGCCCCCATCTAGCCCTATGGTATATCACCGTCAGTAGGTCACAATAGTAACAGAGGTCAGAATGGTAAGACAGGTCATAGAGGTAACCTAGCCACCATGCCAGGTCAGCCATGTGGGCCAACCTCTCAAGTTTTCTGGTGGTGGTGTTGTTAAAAATCAGTGAATAAACATTTATTGACACCAACACACCCCAGGTCCTCTACAGAAAGCACAGGAGGTGTGTCTCCCCCCGAGGTCCTGGCCCTCAGTAACCAGGTGTTCTTCAAAGTGAAAACTGGCTGGGAAGGAGGGGCAGAGAAGCCAGGGAGGGACCCCATTTGAGTTGCTGGCTTTGAGGCTGGAGGAAGGGATCAAAAGCCAAGATTTTTGGGAGCCCCAGGAAGCTGGGAGTGGCTTTGGCAGGGAACAGAAGGGAACTGTGCCATAAGGAAGGGAATCTGCCACCTCCCCATGAGCAGGCCCCCCGAGGCCTCCTGGGAGGAGGGCAACCCAATGAACCACCTCAGGTTTCTGACCCACAGCACCTGGGACCCCACACTTTGTCCTGTGAACCTCTGCCTTTAAAGTCATAGGTCAGGGCACCAATAGAAATCCTTTGTGCCCCTGTGGCTCCCTAGTCATATAAGCTAAGTCTGTTTTCTTCATGGCTCTTCCTGTCCTCTGAAATAAAGTGTGGCCTTGGTTCTTGTTCACCTGTCTGTCTCTCAGGCCCTCTCAGCACCTGAAAGGTGACCTGTGAAGGCCCTGCCCCGAGATCCAGGTAGACATCACACACTTGCTGAATGAATTCCTGAGCAAAGAGCTCTTTTTTGATTTCCTTTATTTCATATTTGTAATAAACCTGATTCATTAACATGTACATACATATGATATCTTAATCCTCTTTAGGACATCCCACATAGATTCATGAATTTTTAAAATATCTTAATTTTTTGGTCAAAACCCATGTCTCAATTTCTTGTTCAGAAATGCAGTAGCTGCTTTATGACCTGCCTTGGGGAGGAGAGGGCTCTGACTGCAGACCAGGTTCACGCCAGGATGTGGCTCCTGTTCCTGGTCCTTCGCAGGCCAGCCCTTTTGGCCTCTGGTGACCAGTTTACCCATGATGCACCTTTACACCTCATCTTCTGTTCACCAGCCTGGTGTTGCTTCCTCAGTTGGGCACAAGGTGCAATATACAGATCCTGTCACATAGAACCCACACCTAAAACCTGTATGTTCTTGTTGACCAATGTCACACTAGTGGATTTCATAGATAAAAATATTCTTTAAAAAATCACATATTAGTTATTTTGCAGATTGAAACTGGTTCAGGGAGATGAAGTGACTGGTCTGAGGTTCCCCAATATTCCCACTGCTCATGATTCTGAATGCCCAGCACTTTCTTCTCTTTCTCCCATTAGAGTTCAAAGGCCCTGCCTTTTAGAAATCCAAAGAAGCTGAAAAAACAGTAGGAAGCTTCAAACCTCCTTTAGAAAGCAAACTTTAAGTCGGCAGAGTGGAACATCTTCTCTGTCAGTGTTTCTTTGCTTCTTTCTTCACTCATTTGCCAAATGTATGTTTTACAGACATTTCTAGAACTGACCTTTTCAGTACTGGATCTCCCTCTCAGAAGGTGCCTAGGCCTGTGCTAGGACCAAAGAGCCCCCAGTGCTGAGTGGGAATTCAGCAATGACTTTTGAAGGTTTCTTTTTAAGAAATACATACAAATTCTGATTTTACTTTAATCACTAGATACAGTGGAGCCTTGACTTACTAGTTTAATTCATTCTGAGACCAAGCTCGTTAAGGAGCTCGTTAAGGCGCCCCTTAACTCAAATTACTCTGTCAACTCAATGCAAAAAATCAGCGAAGAGACAGCTGGTATCTCAAAAAACTCCTTAGTGGGGACACTTGTAAGTCAAGGCCCCCGTGTGCTAGGAAGGGCTCTCTCCTCACAAGAGCCTTTATGCTATTTTCACAAGACACTTGCTCAGTGTCTGGTGAAAGGAAGCTCAGCTTATTTCACAGAAACACAACAGCTAAAACCACAGCACTATTTTCATAATAAGAAATTTCCTTTGCACATTGTAGCGAGGAAGAAACACCTTTAAGAAGAAATGTCAGATAGAGTTACAGTTTCGCATGAATAAAGATAAGTACGGATCAAAGTTGCAAATATATTCTGTATGTTAAATGTGCAGAAGAAATATAGCTTATTTACTTGTTTCTAAATGAATTTGCTCTTGAGTCCCCCACCAAAGGATAGAGGGGAGAGGAGCAAAAGAAAATATTTAGCCCAGTTTAATATCTAAGTTCAGCCTCATGAAGGGAATCCTGTCTTTAAATGAACCCAGTGCCTTTCCCATTGGTGTTATATGGGATGGGAGGCGGAGCTATTTTGTTTTTCTGGCAACAGGGGCAGAGTCTTTGTATCTCCTGTTGTCTCTCAGGGAGTAGCTAGCCTGGGTCCCTGCCTGGGGTCCTACTCCAGGTTTCCCTCTGGAGTTCTACTCACCCAGAGAGTGAGGACATGCAGCATCCCTCCTGGGGGCTCCCAGTCTGCCCAGATAATCCCAGGGGAGCAGTCCTCAGCCCTCCAATTCTAACCCCAGTGTCTGTGTGTCCCCCTCTCCCCTCTGAGAGTCCTGGCTGCAGAGGAGGGGGCAGGAGGCATCTGCAGTTCCCTGTCCTCAATCTCTTCATTTGTTCCCACAGTTACCAGAGCTCAGAAGGCTTTGCTTCTCCTTCCTATCCATAAAGACCTTCCCCGATGGAAAATTTGAGAACATTGGAATTCAGGGCAGGTAAATGCTTTTCAAGAGCATGCAAGTGTATACAAAGTATTTGAGAAAATTAATTTCGAAATTCCACATTTCTTTTAGGTGCTGCTTTCACATTTGGTCTGCCTGACGAGTCATCTGTGATTATTTTTTTTCCATCTCACCTTTCACAGTCTCTTCTCTCATTTTAGTTAAGAAAACCATGCCTTCCCCACCTCCTCCCAGAAATCTTACCATTGCCCCTGGGGGTGACACTCTCCAGCCCTCTGAACTATGAGTGCATGCCAACTAATGGCACTGCATGAAGCAAACCCTATCTGAGAAGGAATTCTTAGGGTAATCTGAAGGCAGCAGGAAAAACAAAAGCAGAGACTTCAGAGGTAGTTGGAGCCTCGGTCACCTCCAGCTACACAAATGTTAAACACAGCCTGACACCTGGCCAGACAGTGTAAAATCTCACAGTGCTCAAAATGGTTGATAAAAGGGAAAAATGGATTAATTTTTTGTTAAATAAACATCAGCATAATAAGAACTAAAAAAACCTAGTTTTCTTCCATAATTCAGGCACTTTACATGTATTGTTCTAATCCCAAAATGGTCCCCATGTGCCTCCCATTTTAGAAAGCAGAGAACTGAATTCAGAGAACTGAAGACAGGAGGCCAGAATTGGTGGGGCTCCAAATCCAGCCAAGTCAGCTCCCCCAGAGCAAGCTGCCTCCTGTGTCCAGGTTTTCCTTGTCCTCCCTGATGGAAAGTATGAGTTTCTGTTCCTAAGACTCATGCTGGTGTCTTCATGAATTTCAACCAATTTCCTAAAGAACCAGTGGGAAAAGAATTTTTACGGTTAAGGACTAGCAATAGGGATACAGAGGAGACTCTCATTCAGAACAATTGGAGCATAGAAAATGTTTATAGATCTGCTTCCGAATAAATGAATGAATGTCACCCTGGGCTCAATGTTTAGACAGGTGCAGCTACAGAGAGAATCCAGAGACCACTCCGCTGCTCTGTAGACATGGGAGCATCCTACGAATGACACTTGCCTTGACACCTGCCTTGGTGACAAGAATTATGCAGACGGCTTGAGCGGATATACAAAACATTTTATACATCGAAAAAATCTTTAGTTGTGTTTTTTTTTTAAGTGAATTACTGAATCTTCTGAAACTTATTTTGGCTTTTGCAAAAGTTCAAAAAATTTCACATTCTTTTTATAGTTTCTTCTTTTATTCATTTTTCCCCTGATATTGGAAAAAGATAAAAAATAAAGGCATGTTCAAAGAACATAAAATCTGCCATAATTTCACATCCCACAGTTAACAGATAATAGTATGATCTTTTTCCTTTGTTTCTTTTACATATATATATATATATATATATATATATCTTATAAAATTGCAAAATTTGGAATTATATATTCAAATGTGTATATACATATATTTATGAAAATATAAGTACACATACTTTTTGCTTCCTCTTGTTCTTAATATTATGCCATGAACCTTCCTGCACATTCTAAGAAAAGACTATTTTAATGGCTTTGTAATATTCCAGCATATGTTTAAATCACAATTCAGAGAACCCAAACTCTATCGCTGGACATTTAAGTTTTTTCCACTTGTTCAGCATTATGAATAATAGGAAGAATCAGCACTTTCTAAAACTTTCTCCATTTTTTAAATGAAAGGAAATTAATTTTAAAATCACTAGAAAATCTGTGAGAATAGAAATGTTTTATTTTGCACTGCTCAGCAGTGTACCCAGCAGCCACATATGGCTATTGAGCTCTTGATAGGTGGTTAGTGCCACTTAGGAGTGTGATTTCTCCTTTTACTTCATTTTAAATTAGCCTCATGTGGGTAATGACTACCTTATTGGTCACAGCAGAACTTGAGAGCGCCGAATCCTAAGCACTAGACCACCAGAGACTGTGGTACACATAATGAACAACATAAACTGATGAACAAAAACAGATCCAGAGACAGAGAAACATCTATCAGACCACCAACCTCAGAGGGAATGTAGGGGAGGGTGGGGGTAAGAGGGAGAGATCAACCAAAGGACTTATTTGCATGCATATAGGCCTAACCAATGGACACAGACAACAGGGAGGTGAGGGCATGAGTGGGAAGGATGGGGAGGGTAATGTGGGGATAAGAACACATTTGTAATAACTTAATCAATAAATAAATCTTAGAAAAACAAACAAACAAACAGAAACCAACAAAGCAGAACTTGACACTTGGGAGCTCAATGCACTGCTTTGAGAATTTGCTTGTATGCAGGAATACCCCCATCTTGTGGTCTTTTAGAATATTGCTTCTGAAATATTGGGAACTTAGGTGTATTAGCAAGTATGAGCAAGTATTTTTTCTTATAACTTCAGAAGGTTCATAAACCATAAGAGTCATCTGGTAGATTATGTAAAGTATCTGGAAGTTTAAAGACTGGGGTGACTAAAAGACAGTGAGTACACAGGGCAAATGAATTGCAGAGGACAGTAAATATTTAGAAAAACACTAAGAATAGAGTCACTCTTTTGATTGGGACACAGGGAGGATTTTAAATAGAGGGACCTTGTTATCTTCCAAGTCCAACAATATTACTATTTGCAGATAAGGCTTCATATGGTTATTCCTAGAATTAGTATAATTGGGAAATGATCACATTTAGGCATCAAGGATATCTTTTTCCAAGAATGGCGAAATGTGAAGAGTTCCTGGAAGTTGGTTCATCCTTGAAATACCCTTGAAACAGATTTCATTGGAGATTTATCCCTAAAGCACACCCCTTTGGGGCATGTTACCAAATATCCAGGATGCTACTTTAATATCCAGGTTTCAGAGCAGACCGTGACTTCCTAGTTCATTAGTTGATGCTCAATCACTGAGCAAGACTAGCTAGGCATATTTTGTTGATTTTAAAGTGTGCAATATGCGACATTTAAAATCATTTGAAATCCAAATACAGTGCTAATAATAACGCACACGGCCTTCATCTACTCTGTGTAGGACAAGGGTCCGCAAACTTCCTGTGTCAAGGGTTTGGTAGTAAATGGTTTGGGCTCTGTAGACAATACCATCTTGGTCATAACTACTCAACTCTGCCATTGTAACATGCAAGTAGCCAATGACAATGTGTAAATGATTGTGCATGACTGCTCCCAGTGAAACGGTAATTATGGACACCAAACAGTAATTATGGACACCAAAATGTTAATTTCATATTTATGTATCAAAAATATTCTTTTCATTGTTTTCTAACATTTAAAAAGTGAATAAAAATGATTCTTATCTCATGTGACATATATAAACAGGCAATAGTCCAGATTTCACCCGCTGACTATAACTTCCTGACACCTAGTACACAGACAATATAATGACATACCCTCCTTTATAACATCTACAAAAAAATTATTTCCTTCTTTAATATAAAATATTTAATAAAATAAGTCAAAAATTAAAAGCTCAGATATTGTACATGATGATGAGCAAACCAGTGACCTAATGGAAAATTCTGGCTCTCGACACTGACTTGGTCAGAATGCAGAAGTGTCCTGTGTTGAAGTTATTCTGCAGGGACAGACTGTCAGTAAGCAATGCTGGGTGGAGGAACTAACCCAGACTCCTGAGCACAGCAGGATGGCAGCAAGGAGCCCAGGGTGGCCTCTTGGTACTGCCCAGAGGCGCCACCAGGTGGCGCTGCAGCGGCAAACCATCCTGGCAGGCCAGCCTGGCAGATGTGGCCACAGGTGCCCACATGGGTGAGGGGGACAAGCCTGGGGTACCGTGAGTCACAGGAACCGCTGGGCTTCCTGGCTCCTGCTACTGCCTCATCCGGGTCCGCCAGGGTCCCGCGGGCGGAGGAGCCGTTGGAGGCCGAGCCCAGCTGGTGTGGATGCCGCCCCCGCTGCCAGACCAAGTGCATCTGCCTGGAGTCCAGGCCACCATCCTGCAGGCGCTCCTCTCCCGCATGTGGGCTGGATCCACTTGCTCATCTGAGGGAGGAGCTGGAGCGGAAACTGGTGAGGGGCAGCAATGGGCCAGACCACCTTCCTCAATGTCACCAAGGTGAGTGCCCTCCTGCGCACCTGCCCAGCGACTCCCACCTAAAAGCCTAGTCGACCCCCCCTTCCCACCCCCCCCCCCCCCAACTGTGTGCGGGTTCCAGCCTATCTGGCACCTCCCAGGTGCTGGGACTTGGAGTGTCCCATGTGGTAGTGGCTGTTGTGGGCGGGAAGGGCTCATTCCAAGGGTGAACTTGGGTTTGTCAGGTATTTAAAACGCTTGGAGGATTGTGGTTTCCCTGGGCCTTGCTCTGTGGGGGCAGCCAAGGTGTCACTTTCCCGAAGGGTGGGACTTGGAGAGCCCCAGGGTCCTGGGAGAAAGCAGGAGAGTGGAGAGGCTCCATCAGGTCGCCACCTGGGACCAAGAGCTCCAGTGAGAGACCAAGAGCCCCCTGTGGGCTCCTTCCCTGAGCTGGGCTGGTCCCCTGTCCTTCTGTGGCAAGTTGCATGTGCTCCGTGGACCTGGAGGAGTGGTGGCTGCTGAGCTGAAAGGAGGCAGCTGGGGACAGAGTTCCAGCCAGACCCCAGCAGGGCCCCCTGTCTATTAAGCCAGGCAGTGAGGGGTCCTGCTTCTCCAGGGCTTGTGTCTCAAGCCAGGGGACAAAACGGATCTGTAGTCCCCAGAAAGTTAACTACCTGGTCAAATAGGGTTTGTGTGTGTGTGTGTGTGTGTGTGTGTGTGTGTGTGTGTGTGGGTGTAGTGGTGGTGGGGGGGGGGCGGTGAGAAGCAGAGGAGCCAGCCTCTCCTTTGGGGGAGCCAGTGAGAAGCGCCTCCAGTCCAGTGGTTGGCACTGGAGACCCAGGCCGTGAAGGAGCTGGGGCAGATTGTGTGGCTGGCTGTTTCTCTGACTGCCTCCCCCCCCCCCCCCACCGAGTCCTCAGAACCCCCGCCTTCACGTGACTCCTGTTTGCTGGCCTGTGGCCTGTGGGTCCCAAGCAGCTGGGCTGAGGCCATGATGGCCCCTGTGTTCACGGACGTGCACCAGAAGGCAGCTGTGTGGGAGGGGCGGGGGCGGTATTCGGTGGCCTGGCTCTGCCCAGAGACAGGCTCTGGGGAGGCAGGGCTGCCTCAGGGCGCACTGGGTGGGCCTCGGGCTCAGCATGTCTCAAGTTGGGCTTCGCATACCGCCCCGCCTTCAGCAGCTTCCCCCTCAGGGGCTGACAGAGCTGGAGGGCATCCTCCCTTTGCTCCTGGCGGGTGTAGCTGGTGTGGAGGCTGAGGGAGGGAGGTTCACAAAGGTAGGTCAGCGGGGTGGATGCCAGAGGTGCCAGGGGGCTGAGATGTTGTGGGAGGCAGGCAGACCAGTTGACCAGGCCCTGCCAAGACCCAGGGACAGGGGTGTCGGGGGCACCTGGGATGAGAACAGTCAGCTAAGAGGGGTGGGCACATTCCAGATCCATTCCAGACCCAGGTTCAGGGGAGCGATTACCTGTGGGAAGGAGAGAGAGAGGAGGGGTCCAGCCCGCACCCCAGGTTTTGGCTTCTGTGATTGACAGCTGGTGGCCTTGCATAAGCAGGGAGCCCAGAGGAGTCAGGGACAGTGGAGAAGCCTGCAGCCCAGGCAGGGGGTCTAAGGCAGCGACCTCAGGCCTGAAGCTCAGGAGCGGTCAGTGCTGGGGAGCAGGTGGCTCGCCCTGCAGAGGAGCAGGGAGGTGGCTGCCTCCATGGTGGAACCCGGGAGCGAGCACACAGAGAGCTCCAATGACTGTTTGTGGGAAGGATGTGGGGGGACCCAGGGACCGGCCAGTGTGCGCCCTGAAGAGCTGTCCCAGAGGGGAGAGAATCAGGGGATAGAGTCTGAGAGCTCCCAGGGGTGACCGGTCAGGTTCAGACCCTGCAACAGCCAATGGCGGAGGGGAGGCGGCCTGCAGGGGTCCACATGCTCAGTTTGGCTCCCATCTTTGGGGAGGGCAGCTCGCAGAGGGGGCGGCTCCCCCAGGGGCAGGGCCTTGGAAAGAAGGGGAAAGGAGGCCACAGGAAGCACCTTACAGAAGAGGCTGGTGAGGGAGGAGGGACACGCAGGCGGCAGCTGGACGGGCCGCCATGAGGTCAGGTCAGGGGGGATCTTCACCTGCCGTCCTCCTCCCTCCTCGGCCTCTTCCTAGTTGAGTGGCCTTGGAATACCCAAGGATCATTGTAAGCTGAGCTCCTGCTGTGATAGAAATCCCAAATCAAAATGGGATTCCACTTAGAGGGACTTAAAATACACCAAGGCCTGGGAAGAGCGGCTGCCTGGGAAACAGGAAAACTGGCTTCCCCTTCTCTGGCCTCCTGGCCGAGGGAGGTCTGCATTCCAGGGGCCCAGGACCCGGGGACGGACGCAGGGACCCCGGAGCCCGGGCATCGCTGCCAGTGACGAGCGGTGAGGAAATGCAGGACTCAATTCTACTCCAACTCATTTTATTACAAACCCATCCTTGTGTTCCACAATCAATGGCTAATCAGTACAGGTCACAGCACTCGGAGACAAAACACTTTTGCACACCCAGTTCTTTGTCAGCACATTAAGGCCAAAGGAAAACCTCTTTATAGAGCCCGGGTCCCCAGGCCAAGCCCATCCCAGGAGAGCACCTTAGGAAACCGGAAACCATGTGTCAGGAAACCGGCCATATACACACTAGAGGTGTGACTCCCAAAGAGAACGATTGATGCCAACTGATGTCAATATAGGCTGTCCCCCAAAAAGGTAAAGAGAGGTAGGGCTGCTGATGGAAAATGAGTCCCCATTGGAGGTAAATAGGGGCTGTCCCCCAAAAAGTTAGAGGTTGGGCTGCTGATGGACAATGAGTCCCCACTGGATGTAAATACGGGCTGTCCCCCAAAAAAGTAAAGTGTGTTGGCCTGCTGATGGAAAATGAGTCCCCATTGGTTGTAAATATGGGCTGTCCCCCAAAAAGGTAAAGAGAGGTTGGGCTGCTGATGGACAATGAGTCCCCATTGAATGTAAATACAGGCTGTCCCCCAAAACAGGTACAAAGAGGTCAGACAACTGATGGAAAATTCTCTCTATTGAATGTACATGTAGTATCCCCCCAAAATGTAGACACATTAACAGCTGATAACGCACTTAATTTTCACTTCTTTTCAGTTTGAACAGATTTGAAGAAATCAGTGAAGACGGTAGGATTTGAACGAAGACCATGTCTCCACAGGACTTTTTATGGGGACACAGAAAAGATAAAGTTGAGGGGACCCAACACCCAGCAATCGAGGAATCCAGGGCAGCTATTGAGAGAGATGCATACAGACACCGAACCGAAGGAACGATTCTTGATGTTTGCGGCTCCGTGGCTGCGTCAGTTCTGGTCCAGGCGCTGCTGCTGCTGAAGCAATGGAACCGCAAACACCGAGAATCGCTGCGTTCGGTGTTTCTGCGCATCCTCTGTCCACAGCGGCCCTGGATGCCTGGACTGGGGCCCGTTCGGGACCAGACACTTCATCCTGGATGTGTCCCCATCACACAGTCCAGAGGACACATCTTCTTGGTTCCAAGCTGAGTCTGGCTTCACCCATTACGTCAAATCCGCTCACCCTGAAAGGAGGGAAAACTGAGTTCTCAGCTGTTAAAGTGCGTGTACATTTGGGGGACAGCCAGCCTGTGGTACATCCATTTGGGGGACACCTCAAAACACATATATTCCATGAGTGCCTACACGGGTATGGAATGTAGTAAATTGGGTTTCTATCCCGGGGAGTGACTCAGAAACAAAGACTCAAAGTGTCATCCTCGATGGTGGACACCGGGGGCTACAGCCGCGTTAGCGACCAGGCTGCACCCGCCTCTCGCACACGCTCCCCTCTGCACACTGTGGCCTCTGCTGGGAGGGGGCGGGCAGGGCTTCTCTGCGCCAGGCGGGGCAGAGCCCATGATGGTAGAAAAGTGAACCCGGGGGGCAGGTCCGGGGCCCAGGAGCCAGCTGGAGAGAGGCACAGCCTGAGGCCACCTGCCTGGACGGCCCCGGGCTCAGGAGTGTGGGGCCCAGGCCTGGCTTGGCAACGCTCTGGGGTAACAGTGAGCCTGACTCCAAGGTCCACCCAGGGCTGCGAGGTCTTGGTCGTCTGGCCGGTCTGGGCTTCCCCGTTCCAAAGTTGCTCCCGGCCCCTCAGGCCGATGGGAGAGGGGGCCCTGGTGGTCAGAAGGGGTGTCAGGAGTTTGAAGGCTCAGGAGCTGAGGGTCCAAAAGACCAGTCGCCCATGGCCACGCTCATCGTCTGAGCTCCACCTGCTGGTCCCACGCAGCTGTGGCGACGCCCGCCTGCTCTCTAAGTTGTTCCCATGACTGACGTTCTCAGGGGCCCGTTGGCGTGGGAGCCACGTCCGGTGACTTGCGTGGGCTCTTGGCAGTGAGCCCCTCCCTGTGGTCCTGCCCTGGACCCGTCGGGCTCTGAGAAGCTGACACTGCCAGGACAGGGGCCACGGTGGCCACTTGCCCTGAACTTCTGGGGCCGAGGCCTCGTACTGGCAGCCGGGGCTGCAGTCACTGTGTGGTGCTGGGGCTGGAGCTGCTGCGGCCGCCACCTCCCGTGGCCATGGCGGGGCCGTGGCGGAGGCTGCAGGGGAGCCAGCCTCTCCTCCTTTGGGGGAGCCAGTGAGAAGCGCCTCCTGTCCAGTGGTTGGCACTGGGGACCCTGGCGGTGAAGGAGCTGGGGCAGAGGGTGTGGCTGGCTGTTTCTGCCCCTCGAGTCCTCAGAACCCCCGCCTTCAGGTGACTCCTGTTGGCCGGCCTGTGGCCTGCGGTCCCAAGCAGCTGGGCTGAGGCTAGGCTGACCGCCCTATTTAGGGACAGGCACCAGCGGGCAGCTGTGTGGGAGGTGGGGGGGGAAGGGGGGAATGGGGTGGCCTGGCTCTGCCTAGAGAAAGGCTTTGGGGAGGCAGGGCTGCCTCAGCACGCACTGGGTGGGCCTCGGGCTCAGCAGGTCTCCAGTTGGGCTTCACATACCGCCCGGCCTTCAGCAGCTTCCCCCGCAGGGGCTGACAGTCCTTCTGTGGGCACAGAGCTGGTGAGCATCCTCCCTTTGCTACTGGCAGGTGCGCCTGCCTGGCCCCCGGTGGTCAGGAGATGAAGGTGTTTCTGAGCAGGTACCTTGGCAGGTCATCGGGCACCTGGGAGTGTCCTACAGAGAAGAGAGGAAGGAAGGAGAGGACGGAGTGAGGGCAGGAGGGTTCTCGGAGAGCCCTCCCCTCCCAGGGCCGCCCCTCACAGGCCACATGGCCAGGACCAAAGTTTCTGCTCCTGCTCAGCCTGTTCACAGCCTAGCGTCACCCCAGCTCCCGCAGCGCCTTTGGTCAGGACGCCAGGCCTGGGTGTTGGGTCAGCAGAGGCATCTGAGTGGTCAAGACTGCCTCCGTGGAGGGCCCCTTCCTTCAGTATCGGGTCCCCAGGGCCTGGGGCAGAGAAGGACAGTGAGAAATGGGGCTGCAACACCCCATGTCAAGGGGGGGCGACCACACCGAGGCCTCGCAGCAGAGGCAGCGGGGCCCACGGAGCCCAGGGACAGAGGTGGGGCTGCGCCTCACGGGTTGTGGTCTGATTGGGAGGCCCTGGCCGCAGACCTGAGTGGAGGCCTCCACTCTACCCATCGCTCACAGGGCGGGCTCTGAGCAGCTGGGAGAACTTGGCGGACCAACTCACGAGGCTGCACCAAATGTTGGCACAAGGCCAACACATAACTCCTGGGCACACCTGCTGTGAGACAGTGTCCTCAGATCCCTGATTTCAAAGCACCCTTACCCAAGTCTGCCTAGGACCACTCCACACCTGTGGTCCGGGCCCTCACGGTCCAGGAGGGCACCCTTAGGATTTGAGAACCAAGTTGGTTACCACCCGAACAACCCTCTGTTTAAGAAGCCCTCCTCTCCGCATGGTGACTTTGACTGCACCATGAGTTTACCTGGTATTTTGTGCATTTGGCAATCTCTGAATTTTCTACCATGAACGTATACTCTTGTAAAAGCTAAACAGAATCCCAATTAAAAAAAAAACACATGAGGGCAAAACCCCGAAAAGACCTGCAACTACCTCATCATGGGACAGGCGATGGGCTCTCCAATCCCAGTGGCACAGGCGTGCGGTGGAGCTCCGGGAGCACGAGGACAGGCTGTTTGCACAGCATCGGGCTCCAGGCAGCCCCGGGGCTGTGGGCCCAGAGCCACACCCACTGTGGGGATTGCGGGCCCCTCCTCACTCTCCCAGGACCTGCCCCCCTGCCCCTCAGCCACTCAATGTCACACCCACCATGAAGTCTGAAGCACCCAAATCTTACCGCTTGACATCAGGCCTCCACTGCGTGGCGTCACCTGGAGGAGCAGAGCGGCGGACACAGCAAAGCCAGAGAGACCTCGGGTTTCCAACTGCTCCCACGGGGGACAGGCCGAGGGAGGACCAGGCCATGCCAGCCCAGGAGCTACAGCCAGTGCAAGAGGCCAAGTAGGGGACACATCAAGCCACTAAGTCAGGGCGATGGTGACTCCTGCTTTGGCGTGGCCTTGTTGTCATGGCGACTGAAGTTTCCATTAGGTTCAGGATTTTTCTGCTTCCAAGCGAACTGGTTTTCATTAGGCTTTTGTTGTTGTTGTTGTTGTTGTTGGAGTTTTTTTGTTCTTTTAAAAGAAACTTAAAAAATTTTCAGAAATAAAGGGTATATGATCAAGACGGGGATAAAGGGAAAGGATTATAAATCTTCGTGGTCGGAAAAAAGGGAGAGGCAAGTTAGGGAGGAGAGGGTGGGTGCATTAAATGCAGCATTTCATGACGTTAGACCAAGCAGAGCTGGCCACTGGAGGCTTGTCTTTGACCGCAACATGCTTCCTTCTGCTCCAAAAGGCACTCTTGCGTTGTTCCGTCGCTAAATTGTCATCCCGGATAACCAAGGGAGGAAGGATCAAAACACAGAAAACAGCAAGTAAATGAACTGAATAATGGACAAATGATGCTACATTCGCCAAATGTACTTGGGAAGTCAGAATCCAGTCCAGCCCGGGAGAGACGGCAGCATTCCCCTCAGCACAACCAGCATCAGGGCCCGGTGGACCCTTTCTGCTCAGACTCCAGTCAAGTGTTGGAGTGGCAGCTGGAGCCACGGCTCCACGTAGCACGAGAGGAGCATTCTGTACTGCTCAAGGAGTGGATGTCTTAGACTGCTTTTCCATTTCCATGGGTTACATTATTAAGAAAGGGTGTTTATTGATGTAGGGGGCAGCTTTCCTTACTCATCCGCTTTTTTGTCCAATGTGTTTTTATTGATTTTCAGAGAGGGGGAGGGAGAGGGAGATAGAAATATCAATGATGAGAAAGATGGATCGGCTGTGTTCTGCATGCCCATACTAGTGTGCCCTGACCGGGAATCAGAAGGTGATCTCCTGGTTCATGGGATGATGCTCACCCAACTGAGCCACACCAGCTGCGCTTACTCATCCATTTTAATGACAGGCTCCCTGACATCCTGTCTCACACACAACTAACTCCTGCTCCCCTCCAAACACTTAGTGGCATGCTTCTGGCCTGCTGCATGCAGTGAAACAGTCCACCTGGACTCCTCAGTCATAATACTTCTTTTTAAAAAGTCCTCACGGGAGGTTTTTTTTTTTCCATTGGTCTTTAGAGAGAGAGTGGATGGGAGGACGTAGGTGAAGGGAGGGAGAGAGCAAGGGAGGGAAACATCGATGGGAGAGAGATACATCCACTGGTTGCCTCTCTCACAAACCCCAACCGCGGCCAGGATCAACCCTGCAACCGAGGTATGTGCGCTTGACTGGAAATCTAAGTTGCGCCCCTTCGGTCCTTCGATGCTCTAACCACTGAGACAAACGGGCAGGCTCACTAAGAATTCTGGTACCTCTCACAGCCTCTGATGGCAGGATGACTTTGCACATATTGAAAATACCTACCTCTATCTGATACCAAAACACCCTCAAACTCAAGCATTCTTCCAGTGTAGATCGCGCCGCACCCTCTCCTCTTGGTTTAGCCCTCACAGCCTTTAAGTTCTAGTCTTATGAGAGCAGACAATTGGTCTTGTGACTTCCTCAACACGTCAATCCATGAACAGAAGGGATTTCTCCAGTCCTGATGGAGGATTCAAGTGCACAGCTGCACCTCTGCTATTTCTTCCCCCGCAGCGCCACCTGCTGACACAGCTCACACCACAGAGAAGGGACCCACTCCTCAGTGCTGGGGCCCCAAGTTGGTTGAGCATCTTCAGGGACCAAAGCAGCTTGAAGGGCAGGCAGTGCTCACAGCGGTTAAGAGTTCGGGCCCCGGAACCTGTCAGACGCGGGTTCGGGTCCCAGCTCCAACACTGATTCTCTGGGCCAGTGCTGACCCTGGTCAAGCATTCCTGAGCTCCCCTCCCAGCTCTGAACGGGGGACAGGAATGGAGCCGACCTCCCACGGCAGCTAGAACTCAAGGAGACGGACAAAGTGGGTCAACTACCTAAAGGCTGCTGAGCCCAGAAAGCCCCCTCGCACGGCTGCCGTTACTAACTGCAGCCCCTGACCTGCTCACTCAGGGATCCAAACCACAGTGGGGATCTGTCAAGCAGTTTTTTCTCAGAAGGTTTTTGCTGACTCAATTGGGCTGATTATAGCTCATTCATCAACTTAGCCAATCACACAAGTGGACGTGATACATGTCCAAAAGTGTGAGGAGCCAGTAGGAAAACCCCAGGCCACAGAACCCTCTGGAGAAAACCCATGCTAACAAAGCAGTAAGCTTCATGATCATTTACCTGCACGTGAGCGTTTCCCCGACTTCACCTCCTGTGAGACCGGGAACGCAAGCAGCAGCCCCCGACAGTGTGTCCGCGTGCGCACACTTCATTTCTGCATCTCGAGTGACACAGCAGGACTTGCAGTGGTGACTGCCACCCGGAATAGCTGCTGCACCCGTCACAGCCACAGGGTGCCTTGTCACGGCCCCGGGTCCTGTCAGGTCCTGTCACCCCAGCCCCTGGGAGCCCACGAGTCTCGGGCCTGGCCCCGTCTTCAGAAAGTCCTAGTGTCCTTCATCAAATTGTTAACTTTCTCAGGGGGCATGTTTGGCAGGTTTATCGGCAAATAATCAATAAAATGATATTTCAAAGTGAATGTGAAAACTATACCACCTTTCAGTCAATGGCTTTGTTTAATTGGTTCTAAGAGGAATCCCCCCACCCCCCCTCAACCTTCCATCTCTGAAATCAGGGTGCAGCTTGGAGCATCCCTCCCAGTCACTGTCGGTTGGTGGCGATTCTGACAAAACCCTCACTGCCACCACCCGATCACTTTCTTTCTATGAGCACAAAATCCGGCAGCTGACAGCTGACAGCCTCTTAGATCCCAGGAAACACAGGCAGCACATGCAGCTACAAATCCGCTATGGACCCAATGGCTCACTCCCATCACAGCCCTCAATGAGCAGGTCCAGCGCCTCCTGGTGGGAGGACTCAGGGCCAGGTCAGGTGGGAGAAGAGAACCACCCCTGCTTTTCAGAGCAACAGCAAGAGCAGAGCCCGAGCCTGGCTGAAGGCATGGCAGATGTCCACGACGGGTTACATGGGGGCTCCCCCGACAGAAATGGCTAATCCGAGGCCTGGCAGAAACAAGGAGCCCCAAACACATCCTCTCCTGAGCGTGTCTCCGCGGTAACTGTCTGGAGATCCGCTCTGGATATCCGAGGACCCACCACAGTGTACGTGATGGGGAGGCTCCTCATGCTGAAGGAACTAAATGGTTCTGGATGAAACTGCCGCCACAGTGACGTGGGCTTACATGTTCTACTTGGGTGTTCACACACCTGAGGGGGCAGACGGGGGCGTGCGGAGCCCCCTTCAGGCTCCAAGCACACGTGTGCGCACCCAGCTCGCATCTCTTCGGTTCTGCCCTGACCTCGAGGAAGGCCTGAGATCCTCCCCTTCACTGCCCTCCTGCAGCCAGGCCAGCCCCTCCTACCTTTTGGTGGGGGCCCACTGCGGGCGTCTCCCTTCTCCTCCCAGTATGAGCACGATGGGGTGGCCTCCAGGGGCCCAGGACGGCCATCTGCGGGTGACTTGGCTTGTCCTCGTGAGTGGCCTCTCTGGCGTTGGAACAATTTGAGGAAGGCTCTGGCTCGACTCCAGCGCTTTTTCCTATTAGGAGTAGAGGGTTAGGACACTGCCAACCCCCAATGCCCCTCCAGCCGGGGAAGCGGCCCTTCCCTTGGGGTTCAGCACCAGGTTCCCCACGAATCTGCATCGCCAGCACCAGGATCATCGCATGTGGCCTCAGGGCGTGGGGCACCATTGGCAGTTCATTCGCACAGACCCAGGGACGGGAGAAGCGCTCCTTGTGGCAGAAACTCGCACTAGCCTCTCGGGAAACAGAACCTCACATGCAGCCTCCACTCTGCGTCACCGGGAGGCACCGGGAGAGGTGCTGTGCTCATCTAGGTGTGCTGGCAACTGTGCATCCCAGGGCCATGTCCGGGAGAGTCAGGGCCTCCTCATTTCCCGCTGGAGCTCCCAATAGGTGAGACAGGCGGGCAGACTTAGCCCCTTCCGGGCACTGAGGAATCTGGGTGAGGGGGGAACAGGGTGGGCCCAGTGGGCCATGTGGATGAAAAAGAGTGGACACTGGCTGGTGTTCCCCAGGGGTTAGAGCAGTGGCCCAAGCACTGAAGGGTCAGGGTTTGATTCTGGGTCAAGGGAGTGTACCTGGGTTGCAGTTTTATCCCTGGGCCCACTGGGGGCGTGTGCTGGATGGCAACCAATCAATGTGTCTCTCATATTGATGTCTCTCTCATTGATGTCTCTCTCTCTTCCCCCCAACCCTTTGTTCCCCTCTACTCTCTCCAGAAATCAATGAAAAAAAAATCCTCAGGTGAGGATTGAGCAAAATTAGAATAGCCCTAGCCGGCTGGGCTCAGTGGGTAGAGCATCACTCTATGGACTGAAGGGTTCTGGGCTCCATTCTGGTCAAGGGCACATACCCGGGTTACAGACTCAATTCCCGGTGGGGGGTGTGCTGGAAGCAGCCAATTAATGATTCTCTTTCATCACTGATGTTTCTCTCTCTCACCCTCAGCCTTCTTCTCTGAATTCAGTTAAAATATACTAATATATATACATATATATATATATATATGTGTGTGTGTGTGTATATATATATATATATATATATATATGTGTATATATATATATATATATATATATATATATAGTAAAATAAAAACGAATCAATGAAAACAGTGAACTTAAAGGGTCATACAGTGCAGCTAACCAGAAATGGAGGCATTCTAATGTCACAAGAAGAAACGCAGCTGGTTCTAATCCTGGCTCTGCCACAGAGCGACACTGTGCTGACTCAGCTCGAGTACATTCCTCATTGAGGCCTCAATGTCCCCGCCAACACAAGGGACAGGAGGAGGGTGGGAAATTATGTGGTTTTGTGATGTCAACAGAGAGCCCTTGCAGGATTCATGGTGATTTGCCCTCAAGGCTGGGCTGGGGCAGGACAATCTGAAGGCCCAGCTCCTGGGGCTCAGGCCCGGACGCAGGGGAAGGCCTGCTGGACGGAAGCCCGCAGCCTCGGGGACCGAGCCGCCCACCACCGGGGCTGCTGATCTGCAGAAGGGAACGTGTTTGAGAACCACCCTGGCGTCCAGAGACTCCAGAGGAATGTAGGGAAGACCAAGAGGTTCCTGTGACTGAAGACCATGGGTGCTGGCCCAGGTGTCCGGCCCACGCTTCCTTCCCAAAACAGAAACATGGCTTTCTAGGTCCTGAAACCTGGAGACACAGCCTGATAGTCCTGCTTCAGTGGCTCTAATCCAGACTCTCTGCCCCTTCAACCGGACATGGCAGCTGGCATTCGCCACCCTCAGAGGATAACCCCGAGGAAGGCCGGAAAGAAACTCTCAGTTCTTTCAGAGCTGGAAGGGAGGTGCGCTCCGGGGACCTGCCCTAGAGGGGAAGGTGCGGGCCCCACACACTGGGCACTGCTCCACATGGCTTTCCCCACTCGTGAAAGAGCAGCTTCCTGTTCTGAGTTGAAGTTCCTGCTGCTGAAATCAACTCACTTCCTAGGAGCAGGACACTGAGCCTCCTTTGGAGCCCCAATTCTGTCGTCTTCTGCCTCTCCTGTAGGCATAGTCTGCCGGGTGTCGCTGGAAACAGAGGAGAAAGAAAGAACAGTCTGGTTTTATATAAAACGTGTCAATGGACTCATCGGCCCTAGCTGGGACCTAGCCCAGAAGGGCCGGCATTTTCCGGGGACTATGACATCACGGTTCTCATGACCGTCAAGCTCGCCGAGGGGGGAAGATGGGGAGGGGAGCTTGTGGTGTGGGTCCGGGAACCCTAACACGTGAGGAGACCTGCTGTAGCACCAAGGAGCAGGCTGGACCACATCTCAGGAGAGCAAGCCCCGAACCATGTGCAACTCAGGATGGCAAACCCGTGGGCCTTGACGGCAGAGACCCTGGTTTCCTTGCTTGAACATGAGTCCCCTGGATCGAGGCAGCAGCTCAGGCTCCTTTAGCCATGAGGCTGCCGAGGTCCCACCTGAGACGAGGGCTATTCTGAGACTTCACCGTGAAGTGAGCAGCTGTGAAAAGCGATGACTCGCAAACCGCTGGGCCCAGGACCACCGACCCTGACCTGCTCCCAGCGGCCTTGGCTCGGCATCTGTTCTTCTAGTCTGTGTTCCTCTCTTCCCTCAGCTGTGCTGCTGGGCCTTATGCTAGAGCGCTTTCCTGTCTGGCTCTGACCGACCCCCACCACTAGGCGCACAAATTCACACAAGACAGGCCCCCAACCCGCCCTGGGCTGGGAAGACTCCACTCAGAGCAGGTCAGGAAGCCTGCCCACTCCCTGGCCTCCTGCACACACTGTCTAATGCAAGACCTTCATCAGATCATCCCCCTGGGTACCAGGCCCCGATGCTTCTAGTTGGCACCTACCCAACCTCTGCTGGCCATTGGGACCCGCTGCGCTGTAGAGAGCCAACTCAGTCCATGGTCATTTCCACCCCAAACTACAGTGTGGCTTTCCCTGTAAACCATCCTGGGTAGGTGGCGAGCCAGCTGTAGATGAGCAGAAGAACCCGGGAGAAAAGTGAAGCAGCACCGTGACCCCGCGGGGCTGGGTCAGTGCCCCTGTGGCCACTGTGACCATGTCCCTCTGTCCCTCCTGGCCAGCCACTCCCCATCACAAGGAAGGACAGTCCCACAGCTCAGCACTGAGGGGTGAAGAGCACCCTGGGCCCACCAGATGCATCTCGGGTCACTTGACTTCCAACCCCAAGGTTTCCAGCACCAAGCCTCTTCCTCCTGCCTCCTCTCTGGCAGCTCCCTCGGCCCTTAGACCAGCCTCCCGTAAACACTCACTCCCAGGGAATCTGACTCCTTAGCAAGGCATGGAGGCCTTCCCCAACTGAGTGCCCCCTGCTCCAGCCTTCCCTCCTGCCACTGCCTGCACCTTCCCTGCACCCCGACCACCCGTGCTCCACCTTCACGTCCCCCCAACTCCCGCCCCCCCGGCTAGCCCTGTCCCCATCCGGGTCAGCTGCAGAACCCCAACTCCCACACCACGCTTCCATCTCCCCCTCCTTGGAGCTCCTCAACATCTGTCTGCTGGGCACACAGCTCTGCTCACACGCCATCACCCCTGCCTGTGTGTGGCCACCAGGTCACTGGTTCTGTGCACCTCGCAGGGCCCCCTGCCACAGCCAGGTCCCTGTCACGTCAGCAGAGGGAGGACAACCCTCTCTCCAGCCCCTCAAGCGGAAATCAGACAGAGAACGGGCTCAACCCGCGACCTGGATGGCTTCCCTAGGTACCTCTCTTTGCCTCTGTCATCATTTTTAAACTGAGCTTAATTCCAAAAGCAGATTAAGAAGCGGCTGGCAGTGGGCCATGTCGTTGAAGCCAGCAAAATCCAACCACCGCTCCTTACAGAATTCTAGAGCCATTCCGGGGAGAGGAGAGCAGGCTGCACTGGGAAGATGGTCTGTTCCCTTGCCCTGGGGACACCAGTTCGCCGGCGGGCTCTCTGCCCAGAACGTGGAGGCCTGGGCGTGGAGCTGGAAGCCCGTAGCCCTGTGCGGACAGGTGTCGGTCACCCCTCCCCCTTACACGTTCTCAGTGCAGTGCTGGCCCCATGCGTCCAGGAGGCTCTGGTTCAGCTCTTTCAAGGTGTCTATCTCCTTCCTCAGGCGACACTTCTCCTCTTGCCAGTCCTTCTCCGCAAGGGTGAGCGACTGAAACACAGATCAACAATGTCCTCAACACCACGGGCCCCTGTGACTCCACTGCTGGGAAACTGCTCCCAAAGGAGAAAAGGGCCACGTGCATGAACATGGCCATTTCGGCATGAGCTTCACCAGTCGCAAGGACCAACACAGCCAATGACATGGGGACGGCCGAGTGCACCGGACAGTCGCGCAGCCCTGCCCACGTGTGGCCACTGAGCACGGAAAACACAGCCAGTCTGAGCAGAGAGGCGCCATCAGTGCAAAATGTACAAGAGGCTCTGAGGACTTGACAGCCATTTTTAAAAGGAATGTAAAGTATCTCATTAGGAAGCAGCCCAAAGAGTGTGGCTCAGGTGGTGGAGCGGCCCCCCATGCACCAGGAGTTCACAAAAGAGATGCCTGGTCAAGGAACACGCCCAGGATGAGGGGTTGATCCTCAGTAGGGGGCGTGCAGGAGGCAGCCCATCAGAGGTTCTCTCTCCTCATTGAAGTTCCCATCCCTCTCTCCCTCTCCCTTCCTCTCTCTGACATCAGAAAAATAAATGCCGGGCTGGATAGGAATTCGGGGCTGAGGTTGCTCAACTCTCCACCCAGAACATCATCGGGCTGGAGTGGCGGGAAAGCCCAAGCTTTGGCTTCAAACAAACTGAGTTCAGACCCAACCTCAGAGGATGAGGATGGGCGCCAGCTCACAAAAGCATTGTGAGAATTCAGTGAGATGACACGGGGAGCACAGAGCAAAGAGCTCAGCCGCGAGGACAGAATGAAAACAGCACTTAGCTGCTTCCATGCACGCCCCCCCCCCCCCGGCCCTGCAAAAAGGAAAGGTCAGGCCCTAACCAGTTTAGCACAGTGGAGAGAGCATCGGACTGCGAACTAAAGGTCCCAGGTTCGAATCCGGTCAAGGACACATGCCCAAGTTGTGGGCTGGCAGCCCGCGGGGGTGGTGCAGGAGGCAGCGGAACCACGATTCTTTGTCCTCATAGATGTTTCCATCTCTCTCTCCGTCTCCCTTGTTCTCTCAAATCAAGAAAAATAGCTTTAAAAAATACAAAAGCAAAGGTTGGTGAGAGGTCTTTTCTAACACATCCCCTCCAGCCAAGGTGCTTGTCACCGTTAAATGCCTCTGGCTTCCTCTCGGCCTCTGGGTGACATTCCCACACAGTCTTTGGGCACAGATGCCAATGAGGACCCACTAGGACCTGGCTGAGCCCCAGGCTGTCAGCCCCGGGCTCAGGCCCGGTCCTGAGGCCCACCAGCCCCCGGCCTCACCTCACACTGCATGCTCAGCTCGTAGAGCAAGATTTCCTTGGGCAGTTGCTCCGCCTTCAGGTCTTGGTACTCGGGCTGCCAGATGGCCTGCCAGATCCGCATTTTCCGCTGCACCTGCTCCAGGGTGGCCTGCAGCTCCTGGCAGTCGGAGCGTAGCTTCTCCTGCTTCGCCTGAAGCAGCTCAGTCCAGGAGGTGATCCTGCGGGTGGAGAGCCACACGGCCCAGGGCTCAGGAGCACTCCCAGCCTCTGTCCCATGTACACCTCAATCACACCCCCATCCTCTCTGGGCCTCAGGTTTTCCCCTGTGGAAATGAGGGCTGAGCACATTCAGAGGTTCTTAAACTGTGTCCGTTGGGGTTCTATGCGGCCACCCCGGCTGCCACACTCTGGGCTGGGACACAGGACAGGCAGGCTCGGACACAATTCAACAGAGCAGCCTGTGAAAAATCCTTCCCATGGAAGGCTTTGCATGTCTGCCTCCTTGGAAAAAGGGTTCTTCGATTGAAACACTTTTGAAAAACTTGGAATCAGATCATCTTTGCTCTGAAACTCTGCCTTTGCCCAGCTCTTCTCCCCAATTCCAAGTCCCTTTCTGATCCCAACTCCTGACACAAATATGAGATTCTGGAGCATTATGTAAAGCCACTGACATCATCATCATCATTATCATCGGCATAATTTACTGACTGGCTTTCCAGGAGTAAGGGTTCTACCTGAAATCTCAATGACCAGAGGCTCATGGACTCCATGTGAACACAGATGGGCCCTGTGAGGCCCACACAGTCTCCGTGAGTTAATTTAAAGTAATTAGTTATTCAATATTTCTAAAAATGTTCCGTTTCACATCAACATTCAGCTACCAAGATTCTGGGAGGGTGGGGAGAAAGCATCAAGCAAAGGCCCTGGCAGGGGCAGCTCAGCAGTGATAGCATCAGCCTGTGTCCGGAATGGTCACGGGTTGGATTCCCAGTGGCATGTCCCTGGGCTGTGGGATTGCTCCCCGGCATAGAGGGGAGTGTGCTGTAGGCATCCAATAGATGTGTCTCTCCCATCGCTGTTTCTCTCTCCCCCTCCCTCCCTCCCTCCCTCCCTCCCTCCCTCTCTCTCAGAAGGGCAATGGAAAAAGTATCCTGGGATGAGGATTAAATAATAATAAGAATAACAAATTAGGAACAAAAGGATGGCCTGGCAGCCAGGGTCCGCCCCGCAGCTGACCGCCTTCAGAGAGTGTGTATTCTCCATGAGGGCCTGCCCTGCCGCTGACACTCCCTCCCCACCTGCTGGACCTGCCTGGCCCCGCAGGCACCTGACTGTGTAGCCCCAAACATATTAAAACAAGGCTGTGCGAAGGAAGGCTTCACGTGGTCAGGCCACTGGGCTGAGACAAGACCTGGATTTGAGTCCTGACTGGGCCACTACACTCAGGACTGGCCCGAACAAGTTATTGAATCTCTCTGAGCCTCTTTCCTCATCTGTTTGAAGAGAAGGATAAAAACGCAGTCAATTCTCAGGATTCGCGGTATAATGTCCTATGGAGCCCCCGCGAGCACTGAGCAGTGTAGACTGCAACTGTCCCCACCAGTTCCTGTGAGTCTCTGGCCACATTTATGCCAACCAATCAAGACATGAGGACACTTTGTGCCATATGTTCACTGGGACAGCCAACAGCACCAGACCTCGGGCCTGAACGACCCTCATGTGCCACTCGGATATTTTCCCTGAGGCCCAGCGCAGCGTGCACTTGGGACACTAGACAGCACTGCAGCACTCCATCTGGGGGCCGTTTCAAACAGCGAAATCGCCACCAAAAAGCAAGAGAAGAGGACTCCATGGCACTCCATGGACCACAGAAGGGACGCTCCTGTGGAGTGTGAGAGCTGAAACAGGCAGGAGTCAGAGGCCTTGTTCAACCGCAGCTGCAAATGTGCACATCAGGCGATTCCAGGATCTCGCCCTATGGACAGGCCCCTGACAGGCCATGGGGACCAAAGGGGGGTGACAAGTGCATCTCAGCGAGGAGGTGAGTTCGCCAACAGGGAATGCGGGAATGACGGGGAGCAAGCATATGTCCTTCTGGAATGGCTGGTGAGAGAGGATGAAGATGGCCGTGCCCGACACAGTCATCCCCATCATCCATGTGGGAGGGGCGGTCACCCACACCTGGACGATGCTCCATCCCAGCCACCAGCTGGAGGCCCTTCCCTCCTGACCATCAGCTGTGACCGTGACAGGGCAGGTGAAAGGGCACCATGACCAGGGGACTCCCCTGAGCTGAGCGCAGCAGGAGCTGAGGGAGCTGGTGTGACTGAAGGCGGCAGGTGCTGCTGCAGGGGCGGGCGGGTACCTGTTGTTCTCCTGCCGCAGCCTCTCCTCCTCTCCATGGTTCTCTCTGGCAGCGGCCAGGGCCTTGGCCTCCTGCTCCTGCTTCAGGGCCTCCTGGGCTTCGGGCACCTGCTTCTCCTGCTGCCCCGGCTCCTCCAGCTCCCTCTCCTCGGCCCCCTGTTGGTTCTGGGGGCCCAGACTGGATGGATCCTCCTGCCCAGAGGGAAAAGGTGAGGATGCCTCACTGGGTGCAGGCCCCGGGGAGCAACAGACCCCGTATCCCTGCAACCCCACACGCAGTGAGGGGCCAAGAGCAGGGCAAGTGCAGACCCCAGAAGAGCAGGGACCCTCGGGGCAGGCAGCACCCGCCGTGCTGAGTGCGGCTCTCCCAGCACTGAAGGAACTGCGCTGGCCGGGCCCACATGGTGCTACGGGAGCCCTGCGCCCTCTCCACACTCGGGACCTTTAGGGGCACAGGATGCCCGCTCTCTGGATCAGCTCCTTGGCTGCCCTCTGTGACCACATGTAAAAGCCTATTTTTTTAAAAGGACATAGAGATCAACCAAAGGACTTCTATGCAAGCATATAGGCCTAACCAATGGACACGGACAGCACGGGGCTGAGAGCATGAGTTCCCTCCCCCCACCAATAGGGGGCAATGTGGGGATATGGACACATATGTAATAACTTAATGGACTGTGGTGGCTGGTAAGCCAGGAGGCATGGAGGAGTGCGCTTGCCTCTGCGGCTGGGACTCCTCGCGGGGATGTGGGTGTCCTCAGGAGCGCCAGGGCCCGGCTGAGATGGCAAAGGCCGAGGGCAAGCGGTGTCCTCAGAAGAGCCAGGGCCCGGCTGAGAAGGCAGCGGCCGAGGGCAAGCGGGCCCCAGCAGAAAAGCACCTGGAGGCGGACGCCGCAGCGGGGTGCTGGGTGGGGAGTGGAAGAATCGCAAGCCCCAGGCCGCCCCCGCACTGCTCGCTGCAGGACCTGCGGGTGGAGATGCTGGTGGGTATCTGTGCCTCGCTCCCCGTCACCGAACTGGCCAGCCTGGCCCAGGTCTGCACCAAATTCCGCCGCACCCTGCACATCGACAACATCTGGAGACGGCGCTGCGGGGAGGAGGTTGGCGTTTGTGAAACCTTGCAGAATCTGGAGGCAGTAGGCACGTCTTACCTAGAAGTCTATGCAAAGCTGTTCCACCCAGACAGACACATTTTGGGTTTGTGGGGGCGAGATAATGAGCTCTATAAAACACTGCTGTATGTAGCGGTGGACGGCTTAGGTATTACTGGTTGGACGTACAGGCCTGGTCTTAACACCCATGTGGACGGCCCAATGCAATTCCAGCCCGCGTTCCGAATCCGCCTGACGAAGCGGAAATCAGCCAAGGTGGAGGCATGGAAGGCCGCCCCCGCAGGCCCCACAGCCGCCACCTGCAGCTTCGGAAGGACAGGCTCACCAGCCAGTGCCAGAAGAGAGACCACCGAAGCGATTCACCCACGCGGCTTAGGGAGGAATTCGGGACGGCGGGCGCTGATATGGAATGTCACAGTCAGTGCGGCATCACTGCCGGACCTACCGCCGCCTCTACCTCCCGCCCAGCCACCTGGACCACCTCATCAGGCCAGGCCTCTTCCAAGGCAAATGCGATCGGATCGCTTGGGCCTCACGATTTTCATGCTCAGCTTCCACGGGAAGTGTGCCAGGCTCACGCACAGCACGGGAATCGCATTCCACATATTAGAGATCCACCTTACGCGCTGCATCCAGCTGCGAGATGGCGAGATCTTCCGCGACTTCCACGAGCTCTCCCGCGTGGACCGGGAGATGGAGGAGCAGGTGCTCCAGGAGCAGCAGCAGCAACAAGAAGATGGGCCCGAGGAAAGCGAGGGCCATGGCTGGCAGGGCCCTGCCCAGCCCAGCGTCGGGGAGTCCGGGGCTGCAGCTGCAGAGGAGCAGCCTGTCCCGTTTGTTCTGCCTGTGGGCCTGAGCCCAAGGGACCAGAACTACCCCCGGACCTGCAGGATGTGTTTCTATGGCATGGAAACTGTTCCCGTATGTCCCTCACACTGGCGCTACCCTAGAGTCGTCATCCTGTTCGATGAGAACCACTTGGGGTTCATCGATCTGGAGGAGAAATCCTTCATCCTGTTTGGCAGAGTCCAGAACACCTTCCAGAATGTGGAGGCAGCATCCCCGCAGGCCTTCCTGGAGATGCTCAAGAACATTCACCCCCAACCACGTTTACCACCCGAGAGGATATCTGATGTTTAGAGAGAGTGGGGGAGAGAGGGAAAGAAAGAAAGAATCGATGTGAGAGAAACACATCAGTTGGTTGCCTCCTGCCCAAGCCCGGAACAGGGCCAGGCTAGGTAGGGGCCAGCAATCGAGGTTGAAATAAACCTTAAACCAGTGGTTCTCAACCTTCCTAATGCTGCGACCCTTGAATACAGTGTCTCATGTTGCGGTGACCCCCAATTTCATTGTTACAAATTGAACATAATAAAAGCATAGTGATTAATCACACAAAAAAATAATAACTTAATCAATAAAAATATTTTAAAAATAAAAGAAAAAGAAAAAGTACATAGCACAGCAGTCAGGATACAGAATATCTGAACAACACTAGCAGCCAACTGACCCTGATATTTACGGAATAACCATCGAATGGGCACAGCCAGCAGCACCGCCCTCCTCTTCCCCTCAGTCCTGTCAACCACCACCAAGATGGCCAGTGTCCCAGGGAGGCAACACCTGCCCCCGCGGACGGCAGTGGCTGAGAATTGCTGGTCTGAGCTGCAGCTGAGCGAGGGAATATGGTCACCCAGGAATCACTGATCAATGACCAGGACACAGCTGTGATCCCGGAGGCTCCCTCGGGCAGGCGGGGGCGCCAGGGGGACATGCGCTCTGGAGGGCCTACCTGAGTGGCCCTGGAGGGCCTCACGGTGTTGGCGATGTTAGACTGGAGTTCTCCCTCCAGCTCTTCCTTTTGGCTGTTGGCCTTGTCCTGGGTGAGTTGGGTCCCCAACTCTTCCAGCTGCAGAGCCAAAGACCCAGCCCGTGCCACAGTCAGGTCACAGAGTGAACTTGGCTTGAGAGCAAACCCCAAACCTGTCACCCCACGGGACACCTGGCCACTGGTTTGCCCGTCTATTCCGGACACCGCCCACTTTACCTCTTTCCGGAGCTGCTGGTTCTCCTCCTGCCGCGTCTTTACTGTGCCCCGGAGGGCATGGGTATTCTCCTCCAAATCAGTGATCCGCGTGCAGGCTGAAGAGCAAAGTGGAGTCAGAGCCCAGCTTCCAGGGCCTCCACTTCCCCTCTCTGACTCTGGCCCCGAGAGGACCATCCCCCCAGACGGCCACCCCCCCACCCCGAGGCCAAGGTGTGAGGGCCGGGGATGGTCAGCTGGGTGTCGTACACAAGGTGCTGCCGCTGTTGGTTGTGGCCCCTGTGCTGGCTCAGCTGGGGGCCGGTAGGTGAGCCATCCAGAGCTTAAGAAGAAGGCAGGTGACCGTGGAGAGGCCAAAGCAGAAGTTCCAGACGGTGGAACTGCTGGAACCACTTTTTACCGAGTTCTAACCTGACTGTCTAGTCAAGGATTTCAGAGACTCACAGACACGGCAAAGACATGGCATGGTCCGGGCCAGCCGTCAGAGTGGGGGGGTCTGGGTGGCTCAGCTGGGGAGTGGGAGGCACGGTCATTGACCAGTATGCCTGTGGGGGGTAGCGGATCTGGGGCGTGTGTGTCGAGGACTTGCCACCCGTGGGTGAGGTCCTTCGGGAGGAGAGGTCACTGAGCAGCCCCTGCCCAGGGAGACAGAGAGCAGACTGCACCCATCTGCCCGAGGAGGACATGAACGGAGGAAATCAGCCCAGGCCTCTGTTATAATGCAGGTGAGTGAGCACTGGGGAAGCTCCTGCCATCCAGAGCTTTCAGTCCCCCACGGACAGATCTAAGACAGCCTCTGGGGTCAGCGTGCTGTCATCTGGAAGCTCCCGGGACTGCCCACACGGGCGCTGAGAAATCTGAATCTACTTACTTGTAGTTCATGTCCTGACTTTGAGGCTGCCAGGCCCCTCATGTTCCCCTTGGGGAGAATGGCAAGGAAACGGTCCCAAATGGCCCCTGAATCACACCGTACTGACTTGGGCTGAGGGTGGGCTGACCCAGGAGATTCAGAGCCAAGGGCTCAGCTCCCTGGGTGAGGGAGAAGCCACAGCCAGGCTGGCTCCCCGGCGCCAGGGGCTGCTGCCTACCTTCTATCAGCAGCTCCGGCTCCCAGCTCTGGTGGGCGGGCTGGTTCCTCCTCTGGACCTGTTCAGCCTCGAGGGCCATGATGTCCCCCAGCAGCTCCTCAAGGAACTGCTGGGGGATGTGTCCACGCTCCTAGTGCAGGAAGAGTGTTGGGTTGAGGATGCGCACCATGGAACCCGCTGGCCTGCCCCGCCCCAGGGCAGCTACCCTCATTCCCCAGGATGAAGGGCCTCCATGCACCTGCTCACTTCCTAGAGCACCGCTGCACACAAGGAACTCCAGCACAGGGTCCTGCTGGGAGACCTACAGCCACTAAAAGACATGCTGACCCCGTGGTAGGTGAGGAAGACCCATGAGGCCTCTGTGGTGTCTGAGCAAAGTGACGCACAGCACAGGGCTGTAAAGCAGGTGACAGGAGGACGGGCGGCTCTCAGGCCCCTTAGCTGGTTTACCATGTCTTGGAATTGCCATAGGGACTCCCAAATCACAGCTCGGCCCACATCCTAGTTGCCAGCAGAAACCCTTATTGCCAGTCACCCACCTACATCCATCCTTACAGAAAGCAACACAGCAGTCAGGCCCTATCCGTTTGTTTGTTTTGTTTTTTTTTTAACAACCTATAGAATAAAAGCCTAATATGCTAAGTGTCCGCTCATCCATTCAACCAATGAAAGCATAATACACGAATGATATGCTAAGGCCACTCAACAGCTTGCTATGACGTGCACTGACCACTGGAGGGCCTACGCTGCAATTGGCAGGTTGGCTTGCTGCTGGGGTCTGGCTGATTGGGGCTGAACTAGACAGGCCTGACATGCCCTGGGGCCCTCCCAGGGTCCCTCCCCACTAGCCAACCTCCTGTGTCCCTCCCCGCCCTCATCATATACCAGTGGAGTCCACTGCCTCGCCTATGCGCTCTCGCAATCTGGGACTCCTCAGGGGCTGTCAGAGAGCCAGTTTCAGCCGAATTCCTGTAGGCCAGGCCAAGGGATCCCAATTGGTAGAAGGGAAGCCATGGACCTGCCGCCAGCGGACACGGTTCTGGTCAAAGCCTGGCAGCGGGAAGGGTTTGCTCACAGACTCAGGAGTCACCTGGACACCGTCTCTCTGCCCATCCCCGGCCCTGCGCTAGGTGCCCTCTGTCCTTGCACAGTCACTCCTCACAAGAGCCCTGAGGGGGAGGCAGGGACAGTCCCTTCTCACACAGGAAGAGGCTCTGCACTCACCGACTCTACGACCACCGACTCTTCTTACTCCAACTCTTCACACCGACTCTTCACACACTGACAATTCGCACCGACTCCGCACCACCAACTCCGCACCACCAACTCCACACCCACCAACTCCTCACCCTCCAACTCCACGCCCACCGACTCCACGCCCACCGACCTCACACCTAACATTCCACTGTCTCCATGGCTCCCCAACCAAACTGCTCTAGGCCAAGCATTCTAAACGGCTCTGCCAGAGGCTCATGCCCCATGCCAACTGCTTTAGGAATACACCAAAATTAGGACACTCTCCCCATCAAGATTAAGATCTATCTGGCACATAAAATATAAAGAAACATAAAGGTTATGTTTATAGATCCTATACCATTATCAATGGAAATTAACCACTTCATTCTGATATGTCTGTCTATGTTTCAAAAAATTATTTTTTCCCATCAGCCACATTACAGAAATTTGATTTGTTCCTTTCAGGGAACTACACAGTCATTTTATTTTGTGAAGTCTTACCTACAGATCCCAGCTTGGAAATTCTCACCATCGACTGTCAATAGTTCATACGAAAGACCCCTCAAGTCCACCAGTCAATTGCCTAAAAAACAATTTGACAGACCACTCACTAATGTGTAGTTTATAAAAAAAATGAACAAAGTAAAGCTATATATTTGAGAAATATTTTATATACATATATATTTTTAAAAATATATATTTTATTGATTTTTTACAGAGAGGAAGGGAGAGGGATAGAGAGTTAGAATCATTGATGAGAGACAAGCATCTGTCAGCTGCCTCCTGCACACTCCCCACTGGGGATGTGCCTACAACCAAGGTACATGCTCTTGACCAGAATCAAACCTGGGTCCCTTCAATCCCCAGGTCAGCCCTCTATCCAGTGAGCCAAACTGGCTAGGGCTATACTTTATATATTTTTAAAAAATATATCTTTATTGAGTTCCGAGGGGAAAGGAGAGATAGCGAGAGAGAAACATCAATGATGAGAGAGAAGCATTCATCAATTGCCTCCTGCACGCCCCATAATGGGGATCAAGCCCCCAACCAGGGCATATGCCCTGACTGGGTATCTAATGGTGACCTCCTGGTCGTACTGATACACTCAATCACTGAGCCATGCCGGCCGGACTGGAAAATATTTTAACAAAAGGACTTTGTACATAGCTTTCTGTGCAAGGAGTACTAAATTAGCACATGCAAGAAAGACATTTAGAGAACAAATATACAGGCACCCTCAGAACAGAATTTAAACATTTAGGCTGCCAATCAATTATTTCTAAACTAGTAATGGTTTACTTGGGTGAATTAAAAAACTCATTGTTAATTTAAGACAAATTTAAATTGTTTAAAGTAGATGAAATCTTTGGACTTAGATTGGGGGTGGGGGGAGAGTACTGATTAGCATTTCGATTCATTATCCAGCTCCAATGACTGTTATAAAATTACTGAAAGTGAATCTGGACAAGCAATGGGTCCGGGCTGCTGGTCACTCCTTGAGCCAATGAAGCAGAGACAGGGTTGAGATCATTTATTCCATCAATGCAGCAGAAGGAGAGAGCATTAGGTCACCCACAGACGTCTGCTATACCCCCAGTCCCACACCCCCAATAAGCCAGCTGCTTATCTTGGGTAGAAGGACAAAGATCCCACGGGAAAGCAGACATTTCAGGCCTGGGAAAGTAGCAAGGTATAGTGGTTACAGGTTACAGGCAACTCGGGCTGGGTGTTGGCAGAGGCCGGGTGGCTCCGGGACCAGATTACAGGCAATGAGGTTGCTGATCTAGGCCTTTCTCAGAAAGGAGGGTGGCCTGCATTCCCTTGTTAGCTCCCATGTCCCAGGGCGGACAACTCTCCACCAGATCAGAACGTGCTTTCCCTCATTAGAACAGAACAATCATGGTTAACAGAGCACCATTCATATTCCTTGTAATCATAGCGAGTCCCCAGCAGTCTATTCCTGCCCCGAACAAAAGAACAAATCTGAAAAAAATCCCACCTAAAGTGGTGACTTTTTCATAACTATCTCAATCAATTCCTCGTACAGAAGCTATTCCATAAATCTAACCGCCTTCATTTGTGGGCAGCATGATGAGATTTCAATTAGTGTCCAACGAAATGTGATCTAACCTGGAAACAAATTTATAGATTCAGTGACCTGAAGTGAGAACACAGCAGATAACATATACTTTAAGGAACCTTGAGATAATGAAAATTATTTATCATTATGCAAATCAAGATTTCAAGAACAGTTGAATTGATGAGCTTATGCCAAAGGGATATAAACTGGATGATAAAATTTCAAACTCTATGCTCCCCGTTTTCAGGGCCAACATTTTAGAGAAACGATGCAAAATTTATGAACCTAGTGCTATTTTTAAGGAAAATACATAAGAATGACACAGAAAACAGGATGAGGCCGACTGCAACCACAAAGAGTGAGCACAAGCCTGGCACAGTGATGAGCACATTGCACACATTGCATCTCATTCACTCAACTCAAAGTCATCAAGGTGTTCCATGAACTCCCATGGACTGAGCTGTATTTTGGACCATGGATATGCACAAAGGTTAGGAGTCACAGAAAGTTTTCTTTCCTAAAAATTGGTCCACGACATGGCCGGTGTGGATCAGTTTGCTGGAGCCTCATTCTCTACACGGAAAGGCTGTGGGTTCAATTCCCGGTCAGGGCTCATACCTAGGTTGGGCGTTCAGTCTCCAGTGGGAGTGTGTATGAGAGGCAACCAACTGATGCTTTTCTCTCACATCAATGATTCTCTCTCTCAAATCAATAAGCACATCCTTGCCATAGGATTTAAAGAAAAAGTGGGTTCCATTAGGCAGTGGAAAGTCATTCTCAAATTTTCAGTTATCAATTCTTAGCAACTTCTCCAATAGTTTCAAAGAATACCTTGAAGCTAACTAAACCAGCAATACCATTCTTTTCTTTATACAAGCAGGTTTACCGGCACCCCAGCCTTGTCGGCCTGGTTCAGTGGTTGAGTGTCAACCTATGAACCAGAACCAGGCAGTTATGGTTGGCTTCCAGGTTGGGGCCCATGTCCCAGTTGTGGCCTCCATCCCCAATGCGGGGTGTCCAGGAGAGAGCCATTCAATGGTTCTCATCATTGGCGTTTCTCTTTCGTGCTCCGTCTCCAGTTTTCTGTGAAGTCAATAAAAGTATATATAAAATAAGAATTCTCCTCAGAAAAATGAATAAAGAAGTAAGGGTAGAGGACGCCCTGACTGGAGATGGCAGTGGGTCTCTGCTGTGGCCCACGTAAAAATACCTGGGGAGGTTACATAGACAAGCCCCTCTCCTGCTGGGCTAACGCCTCCGGACCTGGTGGGCCCTCTTCCAAAGTGATCAGAAGGTCTATGGTGATTCTGCTGCACAGCCGAGTCCAGCACCACCGGCTAAGTGTGGGGGATGCTGATCTCACAGGGACACGCTGCACACGGGCCTCTCACAGGGTCTCACCGCAGAAACACAGCTGCAATTCGCTCCCTCACAACTCTTGCTGACCAGGCCGGGCACCCGACTCGCGGCTCCAACTACCTCCCAGCCTTCCACAGTGGGTCCACGTCCACAGGGAACTCACTTCCCCTCTCAGCAATTTCCTCAGTTTCTCCACAGGCTCAGGCTCACAGCCCGGAATCCTCTGCACGCCACTGTTCTTCAGAACCAACATCGTTTCCAGCACACAGCGAACCTTAAAAACATAAAGAAAAGAAAGAGAGAGCCATCCATTTCAAATGGTCATCACTTCAACTTGGGAAGAAACAAACCAACTCTGCACGTGGCCACCACTGCTGATAAACCCGATGGTCGCAGGCAGACCATCCCCACTCCAGCCTCTGCAGCCTTTTAACATGACCCGGCACCGGACTCCCGCCAGACCTCCACCGGGGCCTGGACCACTACCCACAGAGCTCCCCTTCCCTCTCCTGCTCCCCTCCACCCCCCTCCTCCCACTGGTTCTCCCCCCTCCCTGCACTCCTCCCTCCTGGCCCTGGGCTCTGAGCCACCCCTCCTCTCCACGACATTGGCCATTCCTTCCCCACCCCTGGCCTGTACACTGTTTAACTTTTCAACTGGAAAGAATGTCACACTGAGAGAAAAGTCGCAAGCACAATTCAGAGACCTCCCAGAGAGCCCTGTCTGAGATTTCTCCAAGTATTCACTTTTCAGTGAGAGCATTCACACAGCATCACACCCACCCATTCACAGTGTCCACTGCGTATGTTAAGGGCTGTGCGTCCTCAGAGGGCTCAGACCACAGCACATCCCAGTGAGCATTTCCGGTTTCAGGATGGTCCCGTCCTCCCTTCTGAGCCTGTGTCTCCTGCATGTAGTGCTGTCCACTAAAGGCCCAGCTGAGAACATGCGCTGACCCCGCCTTCCCTCCCACCCATTCTCCGCCTGGTCAGTTCCAACTCCCACACCCTCTCCCACACCCACGTCCACTACCACAGAGCTAATCCTCCCACCACCATCTCTGACCCCTGAAGGGGGTCTTCCTGCCTGACCACCTCCGTCTTCTACGTTGTAGCCAGGGTGACCCTTAGCACGAACCCTTCCCAGTCCATTTTCCCACTCAGAACCCTCCAGGTGCCTCCAGGATCAACGCCCAAGTCCTTGCAACGGCCTCTGCCCTGCTCCCCTGTGGGCCCCACACGCACCCTCTCCCGGCTCCTCACACATCCCTCAGGGCTCCCCTGCCCTCCCCTATCTCTTATCTGCACAAAAGGAAAAGAGGCAGGAGCTCTGCTCAGCCCTGTGTTCTACAAGGGGATACTGAGGCTTGGAAGACTCAGGTTACATTGCTGTCCACTGCTGAGCCAGAAGTCCAGGTCGCTGACACCTGAGCCCCGAGCCACACGGCCTTCCTCAGTGAACATTTGTTGAACAGATGAGTGTGAATTAAATCGATTCTTAACTCACAAAAGACCCGATTTTAGTAAAGGAATAAGGTTTGCTCACACACTCATGATAAAAACATCTTCATCCTAGGAACAAACGATAACAGATGGCTAGGGCATGGCACACAGCATTTCCCCACTTATTTCACCTGCTGCTCAGCATCTGCGCACTTAGGCACTTAGGAGGCAGGTCGAGGGACCCACCGTCCCTGGTCTGGTCCCGGAACGTGCTGCCTGCCCCGCTGGCTTTGCCCTGGTCTCTCTGATCATTGCCAGGGACATAGCATCGTGTTTTCTCAATGAAAATCCCCATTTCTCAGCCTGAACAGGATCAGTTCCTTATCTTTCTCTGTGAAAGTTCCAGTCAGTTTTTCCAACATGTAGGAAATGCGGAGAGACTGTACCAGGTGGAAGTCATACAAAAGGGCAAGGATGGTGAGCTGGCTGCCACCCTCTGTGCCTCCGCTTCCCTTTCTATAGACGTCATGGAACTTCCTCAGCGAGGCCTCCTGAGAGGGAGCTCCCACCTGCAGGAGTGAAGCAGACCCAGAGTCATCGCACAAACCTGACCATTGTGGCAGCGCGCTCCTCTCAGGGACCCTTCTTGTCAGCCAGCTGAGGCGTTTATGCTGAAAGAGTCAGTCCTTTTAAAACCAGCGCAACAAGGCACACCTGGTAGGACACTCACGGCCACGGGACATACCCTGTAAGACCGGGTCTGCGTGTGTAGGGTTGGCACAGAGCCACGCGGACTGCTTGCTGCAGCCCAGAGCAACGGCCACAGCACTGGGACCTGCCTGTGAGCCACCCTCTCACCTTCTCAGTCCAGGGGGACCGCCTCAGCCAGCAGCTGTCTAGCTCTTGGAAACAGAGCACCGCACATCTGTCTGCAGCGCTGCACATCCCACAGCCCTCATTCTGGAGCGCAGCTGAGCCTGGAGGAGGAGGTGGGAGCAGCACCAGGTGGGGGCGTGGAGCCCTTTGGAAGGGGCAGTCGGAAGGGAGGCCTGCCAGACGCAGTCCTGTGGGATCTGGGAAGGAAGACCCAGAGACCCAGCAGCCATGACCGGCCACAAAGCCACTAGATGGAAAAGATCAAACTCTGAGGAACAGGGGCTGGAAGAGGAACCCTGGGGGAGGGGGGTAGAGCAGGTTATGGGGAGCGCCTTCAATTGTGGGTGCTGGTGAGCTTGGCCCGACAGGTCAGAGTGTCGTAAACACGTGTCACTGCTGAAGGAAAACACTAAATGCTAGAAGCCTCCAGGAGGGGCGCAGATGTGCAGGAGGGAACCATGACTTCACAGAGGCCAGCGCCCATAGACAGGGGCTACTCCTAATTGAATAAATAATACATTTAACCTGTAAACTCCCAATTGGAGCCTTTTCACTAAACATCAACCTGGAGAGCAAGCCATGACCACGACATTATGTTCAAATAGAACTTAAAAAAGAGAAATTAGCCAAGCCGGCATGACTCAGGGGTGGAGCGTCGACCTAGGAAGCAGAATGTTGCTGTTCAATTCCTGGTCAGGGCACACGCCCAGTTCAATCCCCACTGTGGGGCGTGCAGGAGGCAGGTGGTCAATGATTCTCTCTCATCATTGATGTTTCTATCTCTCCCTCTCCCTTTTTCTCCTAAGTCAACAGAAATTGACTTTTAAAAAGAGAAATTAGAATTCTGCAGATATAAAAATTATGTATAAAATGGAATGTTTGAATGGTTGAATGTTTTCAACACACTAATGGAATTACTTAACTACATCAAATTTTCTCAAAGTTTGAATTTATTTGAAGTCTTTAAAATAAAGTATAGCAATATCTTGACCCATGCAGCTCCTAGGCCAATGGAAACTAAGGAGAAAAGAAACAAACGGGACTCCATCAAAAGATAAAGCATCAACCAAAAGAACAAGAAAGCCCACTGCATGGGAGAACACACTTGCCAATGTTATCTCCAATAAGGGTTAATTCTCCAAAATTTACAGAGAACTCCTACAACTTAACAAAAGGAAGGTAAACAATCCAATCGAAAAATGGGCAAAGGACCTAAATAGATATTTTCCGAAAGAGGACACACAGATGCTAGCGAGGAGAAGCCTTAAGAGAAGATTGAAGAGTAACCCAGCCTGTAAAAACTTTAGCATAGAATTGGCTATTGGAAGCTGAGAGTCACTTTGGCTCAGTTATCAACCTACTTTGCACTGGATTCAGCAATTGCCTTGTAATTACCCACCTACTAGAGAAATTGTGCCTGGTACATGTGCCTTGTTGTGTTGTATTATGTGCCCTGAAATCAACGCAGCAAACCCAAGCAACAGCAGCCTCCTGATCACCACACCCTCTGAGGATCAGCAGCTGTATGTGAATCTCCCCCCACCAGCCAGAAGAGCCTCCAAAGCTGTGAACAGCACCCACCAGAGGAGCTGCTGCCAACTGTGAATCATCTGCTCCTGCAACAGCCCAAGGAGCAACCACAGCCCAAGGAGCGACTGCCACCCAGGGAGCATCCACTGAATGACTCAATGTCTCGATATGGCAGTGAGATTAAACATGGGTAGACAGAGAAACCCCCAAAGGAAAGAAAAGGAGGACTCGCCAGAAAAGCAGCTAAGTGAAACCCAGGCATGCAGCATGACAGAAAAAGATTTCAGACTAAGGGTCCTAGAGTGCATAAACCAGACGGAGGAAAAAATCAACAACATATACAAGAAGCAAGAAGAAACAGATGAAAAAATCAACAACTTAAGTAAGACCCAAGAAGAAATGAAGAGTGATATAGCTGCAATAAAAAACACCATTGAAAGTATCAACAGTAGACTAGCAGAAGCGGAGGACCGAATTAGTGAATTAGAAGACAAGGAAGCAAAACACACCCAAACTATACTGCACTTGGAGAAATCAATTAAAAGACAGGAGGTGAGCCTAAGGGAGCTTTGGGGCAACATGAAACGAAACAACATACGAAAAATAGGGGTGCCAGAACAACAGAAAGAGGAACAAGGATTAGAAAACCTATTCGAAGAAATCATATCAGAAAACTTCCCTGAGGTGGGGAAGAAAAAAGTCACACAAGCACAGAGAGTCCAAAACAAGGTGAAGCCGAAAAGACCCACACCAAGACACATCATAATTACCATGGCAAATGTTCAGGACAAAGAGAGAATCTTACAGGCTGCAAGAGAGAGACGGAAAGTGACATACAAGGTCTCTCCCATTAGATTATCAAATGATTTCTCAACAGAAACACATCAGGCCAGAAAAGAATGGACGGAATTTTACAAACTTATTCAAAGCAAAGGACTGAATCCAAGAATACTCTATCCAGCAAGGCTACCATTCAAAATTGAAGGGGAAATAAGAAGCTTCACAGGCAAAAAAAGGCTAAGGGAGTTTATCACCACCAAGCCAGCAATGCAAGAAATGCTCAAGGGACTGTTGTAAAAAGAAGAAACAAAAAGCTCAGAAAGAAAAGAGCCACACACAAAAAAAGAAATGGCTACAAACAAATAGCTCTCAATAATAACTTTAAACCTAAATGGATGAAATGCTCCAACCAAAAGACATCGAGTGGCTGAATGGATAAAAACTATGACCCATACATTTGCTGTCTACAAGAGACCCACCTCATTAGAACGGACTCACACAGACTGAAAGTGAAGGGATGGAAAAATATCTTTCAGGCAATAGGAAAGGAAAAGAAAGCTGGGGTAGCAATACTTATATCAGACAAAATAGACCTCAAAGTGAAGGCCATAACAAGAGATAAGGAAGGCCACTTCATAATACTTAAAGGGATCAATACAACAAGAAGATATAACCCTGGTAAACATATATGCACCCAATGCAGGAGCACCCAAATACATAAAAAAAACTCCTGGAAGATATCAAAGGAGAGATTGACAACAATACAATCAAAATAGGGGACTTTAATACAACACTGACATCACTGGATAAATCCTCTAGACAAACACTCAGCAAAGAAATAGCAATTCTAAATGACTCACCAGATCAGATGGACTTAATTGACATCTTCAGAACGCTTCACCCCAAAGCCACGGAATATACATTCGACTCAAGTGCTCATAAGACGCATTCAAAAATAGACCACATATTGCGTCACAAACAAAGTCTCCCCAAATTCAAGAAGATTGAAATCATACCAAGCATCATCTAAGACCACGACAGCATAATATTAGAAATAAACTACAATAAAAACAACCGAAAATACTCAAACACTTGGAAGCTGAATAGCATGTTATTAAATATTGATTGGGTTACCAATGAGATCAAAGAAGAAATTAAAAACATCCTGGAAACTAATGACAATGAAAACACAACAATCCAAAACCTATGGGACGCAATGAAAGCAGGCCTGAGAGGGAAGTTTATAGCTCTACAGGCCTATCTCAAAAAACAAGAAAAAATGGTAGTAAATCATCTATCTCTACAACTCAAAGAATTAGAAAGAGAGCAACAAGAAAACCCCAGAGTGAGCAGAAGGAAGGAGATAATAAAGATTAGAGCAGAAATAAATGACATAGAGACCAAAACAAACAAACAAACAAACAAAAAAACACAAACAATACAGAAAATCAATGAAACCAAGAGCTGGTTCTTTGAAAGGATAAACAAGATTGACAAGCCTCTAGACAGGCTCACCAAGAAACAAATAGAGAGGACCCAAATAAAGAAAACCAGAAACGATAGAGGCAAAATAACAACAGACCGCACAGAAATACAAATGATTGTTAAAAAACACTATGGACAGCTTAACTCCAACAAACTAGACAACCTGGAGGAAATGGACACATTCCTAGAAAAATACAACATTCCAACACTCAATCAGGAAGAATCTAAAAATCTCAATAGGCCAATAACTATGGAAGAAATTGAAGCAGTCATCAAAACACTTCCAGCAAAAAAAAGCCCAGGACCAGACGGCTTCACAGGGGAGTTTTGCCAAACATTTAAGGAAGAACTAAAACCTATCCTCCTCAGACTACTACAAAAAATTCAAGAGGAAGGAACACTTGCAATCTCATTCTATGAAGCCAGCATCACTCTAATACCAAAACCAGGTAAAGACAACACAATGAAAGAGAATTACAGGCCAATATCCCTCATGAACATAGATGCCAAAATCCTCAACCAAATATTGGCACATCGGATCCAGCAGTACATCAGAAAGATCATACACAATGACCAAGTAGGATTTATCCCAGGGATGCAAGGATGGTACAATATCCGCAAATCAATAAACGTGATACGTCACATAAACAAACTGAAACAAAAAAATCATATGGTCATATCAATTGATGCAGAAAAAGCATTTGACAAAATCCAACACCCATTTTTGATAAAAACTCTCAGCAACGTGGGAGTAGAAGGATCATACCTCAACATAATAAAAGCCATATATGACAGGCCCACAGCCAACATCATACTCAATGGACAAAAACTAACACCATTTCCCCTAAGGACAGGATCAAGACAGGGATGCCCACTCTCACCACTCCTGTTCAACATAGTACTGGAAGTATTAGCCATTGCAATTAGACAAGAAGAAGAAATAAAAGGCATCCAAATTGGAAAAGAGGAAGTAAAACTGTCCTTACTTGCACACGACATGATATTATACATACAAAACCCTAGAGACTCCATCAAAAAACTACTAGACTTAATACACGAATTTTGCAATGTAGCAGGATACAAAATTAACCCCCAAGAAATCTGAGGCATTTCTATACACCAACAGTGATCTTTCAGAAAGAGAAACTAAAAAAAAAACAATCCCATTTACCATCGCACCAAAAAAATTGAGCTACCTAGGAATAAACTTAACTAAAGAGGTAAAAGACCTCTACTCAGAAAACTTCAGGACGTTGAAAAAAGAGATAGAGGAAGACATAAACAGATGAAAGAACATACCATGTTCATGGATTGGTAGAATCAACATCATTAAAATGTCCATACCACCCAAAGCAATCTATAAATTCAACGCACTTCCCATTAGAATACCAACGACATACTTCACAGATCTAGAACGAACTCTCCACAAATTCATCTGGAATAAAAAAAGACCCCAAATAGCTGCAGCAATCCTGAGAAAGAACAAAGTAGGTGGGATATCAATACCAGATATCAAGTTGTATTACAAAGCCACTGTTCTCAAAACTGCCTGGTACTGGCACAAAAACAGGCATATAGATCAATGGAATAGAACAGAGAGCCCAGAAATCGGCCCGAACCAATATGCTCAATTAATATTTGCCAAAGGCGGCAAAAACATACAACGGAGTCAAGATAGTCTCTTCAATAAATGGTGTTGGGAAAATTGGACAGATATATGCAAGAAAATGAAACTAGACCACCAACTTACACCAAACACAAAAATAAACTCAAAATGGATAAAGGACTTAAATGTACGACGGGAAACCATAAAAATTCTAGAAGAATCCAAAGGCAATAAAATCTCAGACATATGCCGAAGCAATTTCTTCACTGATACAGCTCCTAGGGCACTTGAAACTAAAGAGAAAATGAACAAATGGGACTCATATCAAAATAAAAAGCTTCTGCACAGCAAAAGAAACCATCAACAAAACAACGAGAAAACCCACTGCGTGGGAAAACATATTTGCCAATGTCATATCTGATAAGGGCCTAATCTCCAAAATTCATAGGGAACTCATACAACTTAACAAAAGGAAGATAAACAATCCAATCAAAAAATGGGCCTTTGCCCATCTAAATAGACACCTTTCAAAAGAGGACATTCAGAAAGCCAAGAGACATATGAAAACATGCTCAAAGTCACTAATCATCTGAGAGATGCAAATCAAAACAACAATGAGGTATCATCTCACACCTGTCAGACTCGCTATCATCCACAATTCAACAAACGACAAGTGCTGGAGAGGATGTGGAGAAAAAGGAACACTCGTGCACTGCTGGTGGGAATGCAGACTGGTGCAGCCACTATGGAAGACAGTATGCAGTTTCCTCAAAAAACTAAAAATGCAACTTCCACTTGACCCTGTGATCCCTCTTCTAGGAATATATCCCAAGAAACCAGAAACACCAATCAGAAAGGATATATGTACCCCTCTGTTCATAGCATCACAATTCATCATAGCTAAGATCTGGAAACAGCCTAAGTGCCCATCAGTAGATGAATGGATTAGAAAACTGTGGTACACCTACACGATGGAATACTATGCTGCTGTAAAAAAGAAGGAACTCTTACCATTTGCAGCGGCATGGATGGAACTGGAGAGCATTATGCTAAGTGAAATAAGCCAGTCAATGAAGGAAAAGTACCACATGATCTCACTCATTCATGGATAATAGAGACCATTATAATCTTTTGAACAATAACAGATACAGAGGCAGAGCTGCCTCAAACAGATTGTCAAACTGCAGCGGGAAGGCCGGAAAGGGTTGGGGGGCAGGAGGGAGTGGGGTAAGAGATCAACGGAAGGACTTGTATGCATGCATATAAGCATAACCAATGGACATAAGACACTGAGGGGTAGGGGAGTACGGGAGCGTGTCAAGGGCGGGTTGAAAAAAAAGGACACATATGTTATACCATTTCTAATACTTTAAGCAATAAGACTTAAAAAAATATTAAAAAAACTGTAAAAAAAAAAAAAGAAACAAAGAGGACACAACGAAGGCCAAGAGACATATGAAAACATAGTCAAAGTCACTAAACATCCAAGAGATGGCTTCACAGGGGAGTTTTACCAAACATTCAAAGAAGAACTAACACCTACTAGTATACTCCTCAGACTGTTTCAGAAAATCCACCAATAATGAACTCACACAGAGAGAAACTAATACAACAATCCCATTTACCCCTGCACCCAAAAAATTAAGATACCTAGGAATAAACTTAACTCACGAGGTAAATCACCTGTACTCGGAAAACTACAGGATGTTGAAAAAAGAGATAGAGGAAGACATAAATAAATGGAAGGATATACCGTGTTCATGGATTGGTAGAATCAACATCATTAACATGTCCACACCACTGGTAGCAATGGTTCAATGAAAATCCCATTAAGAAACAAACGGAACATTTCACAGACCTACAACAAACTATTCAAAAATTCCTATGGAATTTAAAAAGACCCCGAATAGCCACAGCAATCCTGAGACAGAACAACAAGGTTGGAGGGCTAACAATACCAAATATTAAGCCATATTACAAAGCCTCAGTTCTCAACACTGCCTGGTACTGGCACAAGAACAGACGTGTAGACTAATGAAATCAAACAGAGAATCCAGAAATCAACCCAGGCCATTAAACTCAATTCATATTTGACAAAAGAGACAACAATATACAATGGAGTCAAGATAGTCTCTTCAATAAATGGTGTTGGGAAAATTGGATGGATACAAGCAAAAAAAAGAAAGAGAGAAACTAGACCACCAACTTTCACCAAACACAAAAATAAACTCAAAATGGATAAAGGATTTAAACATAAGGCGGGAAACCATAACAATCTTAGAAGAATCCATAGGCAGCAAATATCAGACATATATCCATAGGCAGATGAATCCATAGGCAGCAAAGTATCAGACAATCATCATCAGAGAGATGCAAATCAAAACAACAAGGACATACCATCTCACACCTGTCAGAATGGTTATCATCAACAAATCAACAAACACAAGTGCTGGCGAGGATGGGGACAAAAAGGAACCCTCTTGCACTGCTGTGGGAATGCAGACTGGTGCAACCACTGTGGAAGACAGTGTGGATTTTCCTCAAAAAATTAAAAATGGAACTCCCTTTGGACCCAGTAATCCCACTTCTAGGACTATATCCCAAGAAATCAGAAACACCAATCAGAAAGGACATATGCACCCCTCTGTTCATAGCAGCACAATGTACAAGAGCTAAGATTTGGAAACAGCCTAAGTGCCGCACTTAGCAGATGAGTGGATTAGAAAACTGTGGTATGTCTATACAATGGAATACTACGCTGCCGTAAAAGAGAAGGAACTTTTACCATTTGCAAAAGCACGGATGGACCTAGGGAGCAAAATAAGCCAGTCAGAGAAAGACAAATATCATGTGAGCTCACTCGTTTGTGCAATATAATGAAAAACGTAAACGGATGAACAGAAAATAGAGCCAGAACAAAAACTATTTTAGAATATAATAGAAGCAATCCTGTTATTTGCAGATTTTAAATATTTCCTACAACTTTTGTGATATACTATGTTAGTATAGTTTTGGTAATATTATTATATTTTAAATCTTTTTTCCTACAAATATTAACGTTTATTACATGGAATATTATGTTTAAAAGTCTTTCTTGAAATATGAATGTTCATTGCACATAACATCTTTACTAATAAAAGGTTAATATGTTAATTAGACCAGGAGACCTTCTAGATCAGAGGTCCTCAAACATTTTAAACAGGGGGCCAGTTCACTGTCCCTCAGACATTCCACACATGTGCACTGCGGTCACGGGACGAGTTGGCTGCTAAGCAGGACACGCAGTGGGGGCAAACCACCCGGCCGGCCAGATACATGTTTTCGGCGGGCTGCATGTGGCCCGCGGGCCGTAGTTTGAGGACCCCTGTTCTAGATGTCCTTTGGGACAAAGCCATGGTAGTGGGGCCGAGGCAGAGGCAGTCAGGGGTGATTAGGCCAGGAGGAGAGGGCACTTGGGAGCAAGCAGGCCATCAGGGGGGTTACCTGGGGGGCAAGCAGGCCAGCAGGAAAGGCAGACGGGGGGGAGCAGGCTGGTAATTGTGGGCAATTGGGGGTGAGCAGGCCAGCATTGGGGGCCAGTTGTGGGTGAGCAGACGGGCAGTGGGGGGAGGTTGAGGGTAAGACAGATGGCTGGGGGGCTGCTGAGGGTACACAGGCCTGCAGGCAGAGTGGTTAGGGGCAATCAGGCAGGTGAGTAGTTAGGAGCCAGAGGTCCTGGATGGTGAGAGGGATGTTTGACTGCTAGTTTAGGCCTGATCCCAGAAATCATGCCCAAACCAGCAGTCAGACCACCCCTAAGGGGTCCCAGATTGGAGAGGGTGCAGGCAGGGCTGATGGACACCGCACCGCCCCCACACACGAATTTTGGGCACCGGGCCACTAGTCTATATACACTGAGTGGCCAGATTATTATGACAACACCATCAGTATTTCGTTGGGCCACCTTTTGCCTTCAGTACTGCGGTGAATCCTCTTGGCCTTGGCTCCCCGAGATGTTAAAAGGTGATGTGAGGAATCTGACACCATGCCTGATGAATAGCACTGTCCAGTTCTGTGAGATTTGAGGGTTGTGGAAACAGCTGCCTGGTGGCTCTTTTAACTTCGTCCCACAAATGCTCAATTGGATTGAGATCTGGTGATTGTGGGGGCCACATAAGCAAGGTAAATTCTCCCTCATGTTGTTGAAACTACTCCTGCACCATACGAGCACCATCATGGAACACTGTCTTGTTGGAAGACGCCTTTGGGATACGCCATCAACAGGATAGGATGAACTTAGGTATGTTGTGCTATTCAGATGTTGTTCCACGCAAATTAAAGGGCCTAAATCATGCCAAGGAAAACATGCCCCAAACCATAACACTGCCCCCACCAGCTTGAAGGGCTGTACTCATGCATGTGGGGTGCATGCTTTCATGTTGTTTCCACCAAATCCTCACTCTGCCATCTGCTGATGCAACTGGAAACATGATTCTTCTGACCACATGACTTTTTTCCAATGCTCAACTTATCCAATCCTTGTGTTCCTGTGCAAATTGGAGATGTTTTATCTTGGTAACTGCAGACAGCAAAGGCGTTCGACCAGGCCTTCAGCTTCCATATCCCAAACAATGCAGTGTATGGCTTATTTGCCTACACACATCAGGTGGTCATAATAATCTAGCCACTCAGTGTATATAAAGTTCTAAGCTACCCTTGGACCAGTGCTATGATGTGCACTGACCACCAGGGGTCAGACACTCAAAGCTCAGGCATGGAAAAATGGAACAGACAGATGAACCTCAGAGGGAAGGAGGAAGGGGGAAGGCGAGAAGAGATGCACCAAAGATCTTATAGGCACACTAGAGGCCCCCGGTTGGGTCCCTCAGCCTACCTGCAGGGATGGGGTTGAAACCGGCAGTGCGACTTGCCCTGAGGGGTCCTGGACTGTGAGAGGTCCCAGGCTAGGACGAGGGACTCCGCTGGTGCACGAATCCGTGCACCCGGCCTCTAGTTCTTTTTAAAAAGTTCTTCTTGAAATATTAATGTTTATTGCACATAACATGTAAATATATAAAAGCCTAAGCGAAAGTTGGACCAGTGCTATGATAAGCAGTGAGCACCAGGGGGCAGAGGCTCAATGCACAGGCATGGAACCATGGAACAGCTTGATGAATCTCAGAGGGAAGGGGTTGGGGGAGGGCAGGAAGAGATTCACCAAAAATCTTATATGCATACTAGAGGCCTCCATGGGGGTCCCTCCTCTGGCCTGTGGGGCTCGGACATGTCCTGAGGGGTTCCCGATAGTGAGAGGGACAAGGGACCCCACTGGTGCACAAATCTGGGCACCAGGCCTCTAGTTATAGGTCAAATTGTTTTTCTTGAAATCTTGTTTACTGCACGCTGTTGTGCCCAGATTTCAAGGTTCCCAAAGTGCCCACCAGGGAGCCAGTGAGTCTGATGCAAAAGCAAAGAGTCCTTCATTTCGAACTAGTTCGGCTCCCCAACGACACTCCCCAATGCAACGGTAAGCCCCAGTGGCCGAGAGAGAGCAAGGCCTGATGGGATTGTGGGTTTTATAGAAAGGGCAGGGGAAGGGACTGTGGGCCCTGCCGATTGGCCAGGCTCGAGTCGGGTCTTGTTACACAGGATGTGGTCATCTCTATGGCACGCACGACCCTTGATTGTCATTGGTTAGTTCAAAGAAATCCAGGGCGTGGCCAGCAGGGGCCTGGGCTTCTGGGAAGAAGGCACTCTCCTGAGCACATGGCTGCCACCCCAAAAATGGAGGGCCCAGGGCCAGATTGAGGGCACAGTCCTAGCCCCCGCCAGGGTGAGCAGAGCCCTGGTTCCAGGGGCCAGTCCGGTTGCCGGGGGTCCAGCAGATCGACCAGTTCCAGCCCAGACAGGAAGTCCATGTCCTCCGTCTCGTTCCTGAGGGCACTGGCGATCGCCTCCTCCTCCATCTCCTCAGGCGAGGGCATGCGCCCCGCCCTGCCGCCACAGCTGCCATATGGGTCCGGTCCGGGGGCTGCGGGTGGGTGGCGGCCTGCGCCGGGCTCCCGCTGTGGGCTGGGGAGTCGGTGCCCGAGGCCGCCAGCAGCGTGGTCAGGCTGTGCTTCATGGAACCCGCTGGCCGGCCCACATAGGCCCCGCAACGAATCGCCCTTTTAGTTACCTTTTAGGATAAAAGGGCAATGAGGAACCCCTTAGTGTGTGAAGCCTGCTCACAGGTTGTGGGTTTCCATCTGGAGAGAAGGAGCGCCAGGGGCCTTTCCACGGGGAGCTGTCCGGGGGCCTGTCCGCGGGGAGCTGTCTGGCGGCCTGTTTTTGGGGAGCTGGTCCTAGGTCAGCTTTCACAGCCAAGATGGCCAAGGACTCAGCAAACCTCAGCCACTGCCCACTCCTGTCCTGGTAAATAACGTTTTATTGGAACATGCGTTCCACTTATGTCTGTCCGTCTACCACTGCTTTCTCTCCACGGCAGCAAAGCGAAGTCGTGGACATGCAGGTGGAGTGGCCCGCCAGCCTGAACAGCCACCGGCCCCTCAAGGGACACCTGTGCCGGCGCCTCTGCACAGGACGCGCTCTCGGTGGCCAGTTCCAGCGTCTGCTCCTCTTAGTACGAGAGCTGCACGATTGAAAGCTCAACGTCCCCAAAGTGTAAAAACTCAGAAGCCCCCGAGTGCATCAGCCGCCTCCCACTGGAGGGAACCCCTGAACCTGTGCTCAGTTCCTGGCTGTTGGCCTCCGTCTAATCCAGTGGTTCTCAGTCTGCTGGCCCTTTAAACACAGCTCCTCATGTTGGGACCCAACCATGAGATTATTTTTGTTGCTACTTCATAACTGTCATGTCACTACTGTTATGAATCGTCATGTAAATATCTGATCTGCAGGATGGTCTCAGGCGACCCCTATGAAAGGGTCCTTCGACCACCAAATAGGTCGCGACCCACAGGTTGAGAACCACTAGTCTAATGGCTTCATGTCCACCGACTCCTGAGAAACTGCACTTGGTTCTCCGTAAGTTGGAGCGTCGGGGAAGGTGGATTTGCCTCCTTGCCATGACCGAGTGATAGATCTCCGTCCGACCCGACTCCCTCCCAGCCCCATCACACTTCCATGCAGGTCAGCTGACTGCTTCTCCAAAACTGCTACCAGGTTCTCAGCATCAGGGACGCT